>NW_027281366.1:0-65533 GCF_046629955.1 Centroberyx affinis
TTTACTAATGATGTTAACTAGGGTTTATAAAGATGACTATTAAATAATGTATAAATTAATACCTTAGTTAACATGAACACCATTAGTAAATGATTACCAGACACATTAGTTAACTGTTAATTAAGCATTAACTAACCCTTACTTAATGTACCCTTATTGTAAAGTGTTACCTATTAAAGTTTAGGTTCTTTTAAATAATAATATGCTGCTTGGAGGATCATTTGTATTTAGCAGAAGACTGGTGGTGACGATTCTTGGGGCCCACAGCTGGAGAGGGCCCACAACGTTTCCAGTAGGATGTATGAATTAATTCAATGTGTTCCCTGCAAAAAGGCATTTGAAAAAAAAAAAAAAATCCACAAATTATGTAATATGTGATAAAAGTAGTTTTAATTTTTCAATCCATGCCCCACTCCTGGTTCAGTCTGCACGTTCTGAAACTGAACTGCAGGTAAGCAGCATTAGTACCAGTATGATAGAGTGCATTAGTGAAGTCAGGCTCGGCGCCAGGGGTCAGACAGCATCATGTCAGGCAAAAAAAATATAAATCTGGAAGTCAGAAAAGAAAAGAAAAGAAAAGAAAAGAAAAGAAAAGAAAAGAAGGAGAAGGAGGCCACGAGCAGTGGAGGAGCACAGTTCATGACCTCATTCTTTTCTAAGAAAGGTGAGTTCATCAAGCAATATTAGCAGACAGAGGCTGCTAGCTAGGTTGCTAGCTATGCCCCTGCACACACACACACACACACACACACACACACACACACACACACACACACACACACACACACACACACACACCCAGATCATTGTTCTGTCAACAAGACCACTCACATTTAAGTGTACCTAATCTAGTTATTCTTATTATAATTAAATTAACAAATGATCCCTTCATAAATAAAGACATAGCCATAGCCCAGCCTTGGTAAAATTGTTAATACTGTGTCCTACCCAGCAAATAGTCAGTTGACAAAGGGTCCCATTCCAGAGCGGTGACCGGGTCCTCTTCATCTGTCCCCTCCAGCGACTCTGGACGCAACACATGCTTTTGACTCTTGAACCCTAGACACAGAGGACAGGGAGGCTAATGAGTATGTGTGTGTGTGTTTATAGGCGCATATGCTTCTCCTTACACAACCTGGAGAGAGGGATTAGTGGTTTTGTGTGTGTGTGTGTGTGTGTGTGTATGTATGCCTGGGTCTCTTTTGCTTCGGGTGGGTATGAATTAATCCCAACCTGAATCCATTCAGCTCTTTACATGGCATATTTGTTTCTTTTTCTGTGTCCTACATCAGTGGTTCTCAACCTTTTTCATATCAAGGACCCCTAATTTAGTCCACATTAGGGCCACGGACCCCCATTCGATGAGATTTCGTCTCTCGGACCCAAATCTGAGAATATTTTTAGTGTCAGATATGATTTTGTCCAGAATTCCATGACTATCTGTATTGTAGGTAGAGAGATAACAGTGAAACTATGATCAATAGTCATTCTAAAATGACAAAATAATGAAGTTTAACAATTCATCACTTTGCTGGGGACCCCCTGGAATGCCCTCAAGGACCCCTGGTGGTCCCCGGACCCCATGTTGAGAACCACTGTACTACTATACATTACTTGCACAAAAAGAATACTGCTCTGTATTTATTTTTTCAGAACTGGAAAGCACGTTACGTCGCGTGAACTTGGCCTAAAAAATATGAATGGTTCCAGTCAAAAGATAAATATTACATTTTTGTATAATCATTGGTCTAAAAATCCTGTACTGGTCAGTCAGTCCCTAATCCATGTCTGTCTGTCTGTCTTTCTTCCTTTGTTTCCCTGTCTCCCATCTGTCTATGTGTCCACACATACCTGGCTGAAATACTGACAAACTCCCATCCGTGTGCCCAAACACCAGTTTGCCCTTCTTGGTGGGGTGCCATCTGAACAGACAGATATCGGAAAGGAAGGAGTGGGCTTCTTTATGTACTGTGACCCCTGGGTCAGGGCCTCCATAGACCCAGATATAAAGGGGCCCGCGATGGGAGACGAAGGCCACTCCATCAGCTGAGTTCCAGCACCAGCTGACCGATGCAGGGATACCTGGGAGAGGAGGAGAGATGTTCATAGGTTATACTTGTGAGGACATTGCCTAACCTTAAAGATTAAAGGTTGGTAGTTTTCTCCTTAGAATTGCATTGGAAACTTTCCTTTTGGTCTTGGCAAGCTTGGTGCGTTATGCCAAGTCAGGCATTTGCACTTACCATCCGATGTTCCCAAGGAGGTAACTAAGTTATAAAAGCAATCTAGTGTAGCATAGCTGTAGCGCAGGTGTCATTTACGAAGCCAATGTTACTTGAATGTTACAACACCTAAATGAAAGACATTATTCCAACATTACTGCTACACTACATGTGTCTAATGCCTAGGTCTCCATTGTAAGTCTATGTAAATCAGCATTGCAGCTATGCTACATGTGTCGAACACCTGGGATGTAAGTCTATGGAAATTCTTGCATAATTGTAGAGGTCTGACGCAAGATAGCCATTTAAGGCGCTGGTTCTCTAAGATATTGTAGATCAAGAAACTTCATATACTGCAATTTATCCAGTTTCATGTACCACAGCCTTCTGTTCTGTTATATTGAAGATTTATCTGCTCATCTGTCATTCGTTTATCTGACTATCTATCATCCATCTACCTTTGGTATTGTCCAGTCTTGCTATAGCCTTTTGTTCTGCGACATTCCATATGATGAGCAGGTTATCAGCGGAGGCTGATGCAAACAGATCAGGGTTGTCAGGACACCAGCTGATGGCTGTTATGGTCTTCTTATGTTCTGACATGATGGATCTCAATTTAAATTCATTGTACTGCTGGTCCAACTGTGAGAAGACACAGAAAGGGAATCGGAGGGAGAGAAGGAAGGAAAAAGAAACAGAAAGGGAAAGAGAGAAAACGTAGAGAGATACAGAGAATTTGAGTTGGTGCAACGCTGAATATGGATAAAATTACTTCTGACTTTGCCTTGTGATGGGTTAAGAGTAAATTATGCAATGGCATCATTTTATGAAACCGCTATGCAGTGGTGTTGTGGTAAATAAAAAGGTGGGTGGACCATGACCTTTAGTTGGTGATAATCATAAGGCAAACGGAATAAACAAAAAATCTAACAATGTATACTTTTTGCAGTCCATATGACCTATGCTCATGTAACTTACATCAATTTAAATGTATTGCCTTGTAGCCATGTCTCTGTGAAGCACATTAAGTTGCTTTTGCAATATTCCCTCTACTGACAAAGGCAAAGATTCATCTTGTTTGCCAGTGACCTCATGTTTCCCAGGACAATAGATGGAAGGAAAAGGGGAAATCCTGATCAGAGGCTTGGCTGGAATCAATGGTCAGCAAAGATGATCTCATAGTGTGAGGAGTTTACAGATTAAATCTGTACAGAGCAAGGTTGTTATCGTTAACAAAAACTAACGAAATAACGAAAACTAGGTGTGAAAAAACATTTTTGTTAACTGAAATAAAAATAAAAACGAGGCTTTACAAAAAAACGAGTGAAAAAAAAATAATTCTGCTCTGTTTTTGTGAATTAATGAGATATCTCAAAATCCCAAGAGAAGCTCTCATTCCTACTTGAGAGCTTGATTTCATGGAAGCCAACATGTCCCGCCTGTTTAGTTTTATTTTGCTTTTGGTTTGAAACATTGGGAGATACTCATGTCTTCAAGTAATATAGATGGTATTGTTATTAGTTTGTCGACTTTGCGCAGGCACCTCAGGACTTTGCGGTTGTTCAGACTATTCCATGAAAACTTTTCTCAGAATTCTGAGATAATTATCTCGTTAATTCAGAGCAAACCAGGGCACATTTTTTTTTCTCAGGTGAATGCATTACGCTTCCGTAGCCACTAGCGTGCCACACCATCTTGCATTGTCATTGTCAGGTGAAAACCCTCTATCTCCAAAATGTAAGAAACAAAACAAACAAGAAAAACAGCCTTGTTTTACCTTGATCACAATACATTTTTGACTTTATCCTGTGGAGTTTCTTTTGGTTTCATAAGCCCAAGAGGTCAGAGAGTTTTCTCAACCCCCATGTAATCCTTCAACTGACGTGAAAACATGTAAATCATAAAAAATTAGAGCTACATAGTTTTCACAGGACAACAGCGAAAAAAACATCCAACACACACATATACACACTTACACACACAAATACTTCACCTGATAGATGTATATGGCCAGAGTAGCACAGTAGGCGAAGCGGTCGCCACTAGCAGCACACACATCTTTATTCCAGGGCTGACAGCCTGCTGCCAGCAAGCCCACCTGCTTCACCTGGGACATCTTCACCTAGAGACACATACATACAAACACATACAGACACTCATTAAAGGAATAGTTCACCCAAAAATGAAAATTGTGTCATCATCTACTCACCCTCATGCCAAATGAAACACAGGTGAAATTTGTTAGTCCATATAACACACAGGGAGGTTGCCAGCACAACTTGGTAGCAGCCTTCTCCAAATCAACTGAAGTCAATGGGGACCTGTTCTTTAGAGTTCCAAAACAAAAACAGCCAAACAATCACACTGTGAATAGAAAGACCTATACACCATTATTTGTTCCAAATCAATCAGCTGTAGTTAAGATTTGCACTAAATTATGGTGTTATGGTGTAAATATAGCTCTTTTTTTTTTTTTTTTGTGGAACTCTGAAGAACTGGTCCCCACTGTTTTGGAGAAGGCTGCTATGGAGTTGTGCTGCAGCCTCCCTGTGTGTTATATGGACAAACTTCACCTGTGTTTCAACTGGCATGAGGGGGAAGAGATGATGACAGAATTTTTATTTTTGGGTGAATTATTCCTTTAAGTTTGTGTACAAGAAAAATTGGATAAAGCCCTAAAGGAATTTCTTTTGCACAGTATTCAGTGTTCGCATAGCACACTAGAATGTAACATGTTTGAAGATGATATGGAAGTCTTTATGGTGTGTTTTAGTGATGCACCGATTTATCGGTTGAATATCGTAAATGGATGATTTTTGCGTTGTTGACTAGAATCAGCACATTGGCCAATAAGATTTAATCCACTGATGGCAGTGTAAGCAGTGTTTCTCATATATAGGCTCATTTGTGGCACATTACATCATGGCTGCCACAAAATCAAAAGTTGGTCAGTATATAGAAATTGATCTAAAGCAATCTCTGTCACACAAGAGACTAGGCTAATCTCGCAGCTGTTGCCTGAACACTCACCGCCCACACATGCCTTTCTTCCCCATCGCCTGTGTGAGAAGGACCAGTAGACAGTGCACTCAATCCGACAGAGCCTCCCATTGGGGAAAATGAAATGAAACTTAACATTCTGCAATTTGCTCCACACGGGCATGTGTTTGTAACGGGATTTGTAAACAGTGACTTGATAACACTTCTGCTGCCCTACAAACTTTAACAGTAGGTAACGTCCTTATCTTGTAGTATTTAAGTAACGTTGGTGTAGATAATTCAACCGATTCCTGTGTTCCAAAGCTTCAGTGCATGGCATTGAATCGAATTAAATACATGCACCGTAGGCCTGTAGGAGTCATTCCTATGTTCCCCAACATTCTGGGTAGTTTTGTGGATCAAACCCAACCCAAGAGTTTGAGTCAAGTTTGAGTAAAATTTCATCCACTCTTTAATATTCTCTGCCAGGTCAGATTTGACCCGGAACACCACAGATGTAAAAACAATTTTTAGAGACCTTCAAAATCAAATAAAATGATAACTGGTTTTGTTTTGTTTATATTGCTGTTTTGAAGCCTTGGTCCAATAAAAAAAATTGATCATATTTATGAAATATTTTAACTTGAAATGGGTCAAATTTGACACAATAGGAGGGTTAATGTGTGTTAACAGAATATTGAACTGGGGAACATAGGACCCTGGGAACATAGGACCTTGGGAACATAGGACCTTGGGAACTTAGGACCCTGGGAACATAGGACCTTGGGAACATAGGACCTTGGGAACTTAGGACCCTGGGAACATAGGACCCTGGGAACATAGATACGCTCCCGGGCTGTACAGGATCTGTGTTTGTTTTCCATCCATTGTGCCATGAAGCTATTTCTTTAGTCATAATAATGGAATATCTACCAAGTAATAGAAGTCCACACTCCAGTGTAAAAACTAAGGAAATTAACCACAACAAACTATGTTTTAAGTGAAGGAGTTAGCGTTTATCAAAAAACTCAAAAGAAAGGAAAGGAAAGGTGTCTCAACGGTCAACCTGAAATTCTAACTTCAACTATTGAGAGCCTCTGGAAAATCTGTATTCTGTCTGGTCCGCTCCTGTCCTTGAGAAAAGGACCTGAACCTTTTCAGTCTGCACAATTGGTTACAGAACTTCTGTAAAGCTCCGGGTTATGGTTTCATGAACCATTTTGATTTTGTTCTTGACCTCCACAAAAAGGACGGTATTCACCCGAATGGAAAGGGAATAAAGCAGCTGACTTCAAACTGTATTAATTACATAGCATCGCAAAATTGACAACTACCTACATCTGTAGATAGCGTGCCAAATCATTGTCTTGTCTCATTTCACTCTCATAATTTTCATACACTGGTGATTTTACATAATAGATACCCCCAACTCCATGGGAATAAGCCATCCTCAAGGCGCATAATCCATATAAAGACTGTTCTCCCTCCTTGCAACCCAGACATAATACATAATACATAATACACCCCACTGATATAAAGTTTGGACTTTTGAACGTCAGATCCCTAAATAATAAAGCCCTATTTGTAAATTATCTGATTTCTTCAAATGTTTTTGATTTCTTCATGCTTACCAAGACGTGAAAATGATAATTTTGCACTAAATGAGGCCCCACCACGTGGCTTCTCCTATCTACAAAAGTCAAGAACAAGCGGACCTGGTGGTGGTCTGGCTGTCATTCATAACAGTACCCAAAAGTGTAGCCTGGTATCTTTTGGAGATTTTAGTTTGTTTGAATCACTGGCTTTTTCCTTTAATAGGAAAAATCCCATTCTATAATGCTTTAGAGAAAGATAATGGTTGGCAACAATAAGGAAATAGCTGTGACCCAAGGAGATAGGCGCACACACACACACACACACACACACACACACACACATACCAGATTGGAGCATCTGCAGGAGAGAGAGGCCACTAAGTGGCTTCTGTTACCATGGAAATAGAGACGGGGAGAGTGAGTCAGAGTGGGATGGATGAATGGATGGATGGATGGATGGATTGATAGATGGATGGATGGGAGGTACAAGTGAAAGACTGAGTGGAGACTGTGAAAGGAGGAGAGAGAGAGAGAGAGAGAAAGACAGGTCGTGAGGTGGTAGACAGTACCTACATACCTCCTTCACCTCCACTGAAGTGGTTGTCTATTCAGAAACTCACTGGCTGTTTCCATACTAGAGTAACCTGGCTACTAGTTATTGTCTGGTCTTATTCAGATTCATTTGTTTACATGAACCTTTAGCCCTTTACACCAGTCATTAATATGCATCCTGGGTAATCAAATGTATTTATTATTTTTTTCCTTATTTATTTATTTAAAAGGATCCCCATTAGCTGATGCCCATGGCACCAGCTAGTCTTCCCGGGGTACAAATCCAGTGCATCATATTCATCATATACATATACAACATCACATTTGTGTTACGTTATGTGCACCTCTAATTGTGTTACATTAAAGGAATAGTTCACCCAAAAATGAAAATTCTGTCATCATCTACTCACCCTCATGCCAAATGAAACACAGGTGAAATTTGTTAGTCCATATAACACACAGGGAGGCTGCCAGCACAACTTGGTAGCAGCCTTCTCCAAAACAACTGAAGTCAATGGGGACCTGTTCTTTAGAGCTCCAAAACAAAAACAGCCAAACAATCACACTGTGAATAGAAAGACCTATACACCATTATTTGTTGCAAATCAATCAGCTGTAGTTAAGATTTGCACTAAATGATGGTGTAAATATACTGTAGGTCTTTTTGGAACTCTGAAGAACTGGTCCCCACTGACTTCAGTTGTTTTGGAGAAGGCTGCTATGGAGTTGTGCTGCAGCCTCCCTGTGTGTTATATGGACAAACTTCACCTGTGTTTCAACTGCCATGAGGGGGAGGAGATGATGACACAATTTTCATTTTTGGGTGAACTATTCCTTTAAGAAAGCGGTCATTCAAATTTTCTCAAACATTCATTCCGATGTACATTCATTTCTGACTCTGCTTACCCAATGAGTAGAAGGTGGGGTAAAGAGGAATTAGTCTCAGAATTAGTCTCATGAATTATTCTGAGGGGCCATCACCAGGGAACAAGAACAAGACGCTATACATGACCAACACTGGACTATTGATCAGCTGCTTAAGTAATGCATTCTTAAATGGTATTTAAATGAGGACTTGCTATTAGATTATTAAAGTGTGATCGGATAGCGCAAAATAAAATCCAGGTGTTAATGCACTCAAGACACATGACACGAGAAGATCCAATAACCCAAACCACCCCGAATACAATGGGGTGTATTAAACTTACTGCCAGGGTTACCATGGCAGTAGTGGCTGATAGCGTGGCTGTAGCCATTCGCCCTATTCATGAACGCAGATTAACACTTCAATTTACTACTTTCCCTAACAACCTCTTTAGATCATTTGCATGTCACTAAAGCGATTCATGAAGGCACAAAAATCTGCCTCATTTAAACAGGCAGTATATTCAATGTTGAATTCAAACACTGTATGAAAGTAGGTTTTTTTTTTTTTTGGTTCTCCATATTAGGGCTGACAGTCACTTTGGGGATATTAGAGGGACTGATAATTTTTACATCATTATTCAAATTTTCACTGAAAAACGTATTAAAATGATAATGGTGTGATTTTTGCGGGGATCTGTACCAAACAAAGATGTTTTCTTAAGTCTGTAGAATATGATGTGTAGGCCAGGACATCTCTGCAGCACGACAATATTTCATTTAAAATGGTATTTTGACACACATTTCGCCTTGAACAAATATTGCGCCTCCTGCGATTTGAAAATTGCAGTAGGCCATATTGCGATTTCGATAAAATTTTGATTAATTGTTCAGCCCTAATTTTTTGTCTTTATCTTAACTTTATGTTGTTGTTGAGGAAGGTGGGAAATTTTGAACTTATGGATTTATGGAATACAGCAGGCAGATTTTCAAATATGAAATAGGATCAAAGATGTTTTTCTATAAATTCAAAATTACTATAACATACTGTAATAATTTAACCCTGTACTGTAAATATTGTCATTATTTATCTTGATTTATTGTGATATTGATTGATTGTTATTATGATGTATCTCTGGGTGACACACCTACTCATGTCATTTATGTATGTCATAAAAAAAATTGTCATCACTACATAGGCTATATAACATGGGTAAGATGTACGAAATGATATGATGACAATAAAAAAGTATAAAAAAAAGAAAGTAGGTTTTAATAATAAGAATATTTCACAATCATATTTCATTGTGTCGTTAGGCATTATTCTGACTGACGTGTTTTGCGAGGGAAAGAGAAATCCAATGTGGACCCATGATACGTATACACAACCTGGACTGCAGCTGAACTACTGAACTGGGTGAACAGTTCCTTTAAAGTTTACCATCTTGTGCACCAAACCAGCCATTCCACGTAGCATATGCACATAGTCCACACAGTAAGAAGAGTTTTGTGTAATTATGGGGGGTAAAGTAATTCTTCTTATTGATCAATGTGGGTGATGCCCGGATCTTAACAACCAATCAGGACAGCTCTTCTGCAAGGAGGCGTCCTGTCCCCGCCTGTCAATCACACGTGCACAGTCTAGTCCCGCCTGCCCTGCAAACTGCAGAGAGAAAACTAATATATCCACAGAAGAGATGAGGTAAAACAGCCGTAATCCACACTGAATACTGGGACTGTAAAGCCACTTATTTTTTCCCCACCGCACAAGACCTGTTCAGCAGGAAGGAGCCACATTCAGGTCAGTCAACTGGTGTTAGGTACTGTAGCAATGGCTTTGCAACTGTGGTAGCTAATTTATGACAAAAAAAATGTACAACTTTTTCACAACTAACTATTTACAGCTTGACCTAGCAGAGTTATCATGCATCAGAGTCTTCATGCATCAAGTCAAGTCTCAACCAATTGAAATTGTGACAAAAAAAAAAAAAAGCAGGAGTGAAAGGCCCAGATCAGGGATTTCCTCCTGCTCGTTCTCCCCCATCATCATCATCTGTACAATATCTGATTTAAAGGGTGTGTATAATGTATGTCATGTGTAATAACTCATGTATATAATGTAACCTGTTGCTCCAACAACTCCATATTTATTCCAGCATCTTTGCACTCTGCACCATTGCACTATTGTCCTTTGTTTACAAATTCCAGTGTTGTTTACATATATATATATATATATATATATATACTGTATATACATATATACCTCTGTTCATCTTGTTGTCCTTGTTTTTAGCTGTATATTTATTCTGTGTAAGTACATTGAGAGCAACGAAAAACCAGAGTCAAATTCCTTGTATGTGTACATACTTGGCCAATAAAGCTGATTCTGATTCTGATTCTGATTCTGAAGTCTGACGAGTCCAAGTCATCTGACTCTAGTCCCCGCCTCTGGCCTCAACCCAAAACCAGGTGCCTTGAGTAACCGGGTTAAGAAGGGAATTTGCAATACATAGAAACATAGACAATAACTAGACATATAGGCTAATGATAAATTAATTCTGTGCATCGATTCAAAAAGGTAAAAATACATTGAGTCAACAGAATAAATCAATTCAGATTTTTAACAACTGAGAAAAAACATAAATATGGCAGCTGTTTGAAATGCAGAGGAAGTACATTTCCCAAAACATTTTCACGGGTTAGCCTACATTTCAAGGTGATCTTTAGTCATCCTGACTTTTGCCTTCTCAGGTTGTAAAAACTGCCAGCACTCAAACATGCAGATACAAAGTCTGGTTTATTCAACAGACATTTCCCCCCATCAGGGCTTCATCGGTGTCAGTGCATGCCTTTGTATCACAAAAAGAATAGCAAAGTGAGGAAATTCACTCCCCACTCAGATATAAACCAGCAGTGTGGAAGTATTGGATGCGGTAAAAAAGCAGGAACAGGAACACTGCAGACTTAGCCGAACACTTGAACACCCTCTCTGAGTACCGTCTTTACCAAAAAAGTGTGGATGAGGTGTCATCCACCATTTCATAATCAATTTGTAGAAACATGAGGCCTAGTTTGATAAAAAAAAAAAACACAGTGGCTTTTTCATGTTGGAATCTAAATTTACCCTCCAGGCAGCATTTTAGCTAAAAATGCCAAATCTCTACGATGACGTTTAAAGCTGAAATACAAGTTAAAGCATTATTCCACTTAGTTTTAACGTGGGTTAAGGAGGCATGTATCCCTCCGCTATGGTCTCGTCTATCAATAAAAATGCTATTTGGCGAAATGACCAAGGTTATTATCGTTAACGAAATAACGAAAACTAGGTGTGAAAAAACATTTTCGTTAACTGAAATAAAAATAAAAAGGAGGCTTTACAAAAAAAACGATAACTAACTGAAACTGTATTGTGTGTTCACAAAACTAACTAAAATAAACTAAAGTTATAGAGAAAATGTCAATTTATTTCATACATAAGCCTAGTATTTTGAATTTTTGAATCTCGCCCCTGACAAATACCCCAAATTAGAAAAAAAGACTAAAACTAACACTGAAACTAATAAAAACTAAACTAAAACTAAGCATTTTCAAAAAATAAATACTAAACTAAACAAGCAAACCCGCTTTAAAAACTAATTACAACTAAACTGAAATTGAAAACAAAAAGTCAAAACGAAATAAAAATAAAAACTAATGAAAAATGCAACACTATAATACCTTGGAAATTACATTCTAAAAAATATGACCAAACACAAATGTGTTAAATGTCAGTTTTCAGGCTATTTCCGTGGCCTCATTCAAATGAATGGGAAGAGAAAATCGTTGCAGTTACAACAGATGGGTGGACATCATGCTGAATGGAAGCCTATGTGCACTATACTGACTCAGAATGCTGCATGAACTGAGTGAATCAGAGAACCGTCATGGGTTTTTGAAGGCTACTACTGATATTTTTAGAGTAAGGTCGCAGATCGCTGATATTTTGTGCTGATATTCAGTATCTTTAAATTTGACTAAAAGAATTCCACACATTCAGGGTTTTCACCAGAACTGCATTCTTTCATGGTTGGAACAGCATTTAGACCATGGAACACTAAAACTCTCCACTGAAACCCAGAATAATTAAATTCTTTTAGGGGTTAGTGGGGTCCGGGGACCACCAGGGGTCCTTGAGGGGGTTCCAGGGGGTCCCCAGCAAATTGATGAACTGTTAAACTTCACCATTATTTCATTTACAATAAGTTAACACAATTAGAGATTGTAGAAGAATAATTATTTTAATCATAGTTTCAGCTGTTATCTCTCTACCTAGAGATAGTCATGGAATTCTGGACAAAATCTAATCTAACAATAAAAAAATATTCTCAGATTTGGGTCCAAGAGACAAAATCTCATCAAAAGGGGGTCTGTGGCCCTAATGTGGACTAACTTAGGGTCCTTGATATGAAAAAGGTTGAAAATCACTGTACTAGACTATGTAACCTTAACCCTGACCCTAACCCCAATCCCAACCTGATCCCATTTTTAAACCTAAACCCAAACCTAACATGACCTGTTTCCAATGTTAACCCTAGCCCCAACCCAGATGAACCCCAGCCCAGGCACTCTCAATATCTATAGACTGCTTTTCACAAAATTATGAGTATCACTTGAAATTCAGTAGACTCACTCGATAGGAAGGTGAGTATCAACAGTGACCTACCCAAATAAACTGTGACAGAAACAGTGGTTGTACTGGGCAGCTCCCAGTGTGAATGTTTGGAACTATATGAATGTAAAGCAGGGTGGAGCTGGAAAAAGGCATGGAGCAGTGTTGACCTTCCCTGGATAAATAAAAGTTAAAATAAAATTAAATAATAAAATCAAATATAAAAAGCCTACATATTCTGTTTCACAAGAAAATGAGACTTAAGTTTCAAGTTTCACTGTGACCAGAGAAACACTCACACAACATACTAACCCACAGACCCACCGGTTAAAGAGGATAAGGTGATTAAGGAGAAAGAGACAGATAGAGAGGATTGAATTAATCTCTGCCGTGATTGGCTGAGACTGGTGCTTACCCACTGGTTGAATAGTTATTGCAAGGAACTCACTAGTGACTTAGCTTATGTCTGAGTGGCTGTCCACTAACTGTAGCTACTTTTCTTAAAACATATCGTGATGATATGAAGATATTTTGATATCGTGACACACATTTCTGCTGTCTGAATTGATGATGACAAGCAAATTTTACTTAAAAACTCTCATAAAATGAGGTATGGTAGGAATATTATTTGAATATTTCTGTTTTGTTTGACATCACACCTAACATTACCATTCGGTCCAATGAGATGAACATTAATTTGATTATTTAACCTGATTTTGCATACATGAACCATATCATGATAGATATTGATATTGAGAAAAATCCTTATGATTATCATGATATTGACTTCAACCATATCGCCCAGCCCTAGTTGCAGTTCACTTTGTTTTGAGACTTTTGTTATAAAGTGTAACATATTTGACTGGAAAAATCATCCAAGTCAATGTTATAAACATTAATGCAATAACTTGCAGTTAATATTGCAATAATACGTGTAACGCAATACATTTCTCAGTGTAATAACAGTTGCCTACCATTAATGTAAACTTAACCATATCGTTTTTTATTGCATTACAGAGAAGGCTTAAATTTTCAGTTTTCAAAACTGTAATAACTGAAGTGATTATCTAACAAATGTGGTCATCAACTGGTAAATGGCTTAAATTAAAAAAAAAAAATTACCTTTCTGCTAATGTAATAAAAGCCAACAATGTCATAATTAATAGGGTGCTATATTAATTTCATTTTGTGTTTCACTGCCCCATGTACAGTGATTTGTGGAATCATCTCTGAAAAAATTCAGTTGAAGAACCCTGATTTGTTTTGGTTGTCTGAAGGTGATATGTTGAGTTGGCTCTTTAATGAGGAGATTTTTGTCTTAGCAAGATTTATAGAAAATGCATGGCAGCTAAGAGAGAGAACACTGTATCTAACATAATAGGACATTTCTGTCATGGAAATGACAGAATGAATGTTTTTGAAATGTTCTCCTTTTGAATTTGTGGAAATATATATTATGATTTGTCATGTGGCCATCTTGGCTGTTGTTGCTGTCTAGTGTCTTGTAAGCCCATATGGGCTGGGCACCATAAATGGTGCGGGACACTCAAATAAACACATCAATCAATCAATCATGTATTATTCTAATAGGATTATTACACGATTAGTTGTAAATTGTTATTACGTCCATGGTTTATTACATTAATGGGTAGTTATTACATTGACAGTTACAAGTCTGACATGTAGCAAATAGTCATGCGCATTACCTCAATTTTTCATATTGAGGTAATGTGATTCAGTCTGTACCTAAAAAGCAGCCGCAAGCACTCTAGTACCTCTCTAGTCGGAAACAGGCTCTTGGGACATTAATGCCAGACATTTATGCCACTAAAATGGTCCAAAAATGACCCAGTGGTGGAACACTGTGATGATTAGTATAGGCAGTATCCAGTATGAGCTGTTCGCCACAGCCTGCAAGCCTGTTTGTGTCAGTAAAAATACCTTATAATGAATTCAGCAACGCTATGTGTGAGTACAAGAGTCTGTTAGGCGCACGCACACACACACACACACACACACACGCTCACACATACAGATAGTATCTTGGCAAATGGTTTGCGATTGGTTGAATTTAGGGAATCATTTCACAGATCTAACCAGAGGGAGAGATAGTGACAGTTTAGGAATGTATGGCTTCTATCTAAACTGCATCCTCTAAACTAAAAATGTTCCCATGGGCCTAACAGGTAAGATAGAATTTTAAAACAAGAACATACTGTAAAATAGAAAAAAAAAATACAAAACACAGGAAATTAAAAAAGAATACAAGATAATGTATGAAAAATGAATGAGTCAGTTATACAACCGCCTGTTGGTAGAAGTGCTTTTTAAGAAGACATTTAAAAGACAAAACACAGCCAAACAGACAACCACTTATATTTCTGCAGGAGCCTTTTACAACGCTACAGCCACTCAGATAAGGCAGTGGCGCTAGCTGCTAGCTAATGACCATTAGCCTGACACAGGTCTCCTGCCAGGCTACTTTCTAATAGACGGGCTACGTTACTGATACCCGGTAGCTCGCAAACGACTGACAACATATCACGGTTATCTGAGGGCAGACAACAGCTTGTTAACGCGAACCTCATTTAATAACACACCTAACTGAGTGAAAACAACGCCGCCGCCAGCCGTGTTAACGGTACGTCTGAAGCAACGTTAGTTCAATAACCTAGTCCGTATTCACCTCAAATCGCTGTCACCGCTAACCCGAGACGGTTTGCCGGTGTCCTTTATGTCTGAATTAGATTCCAATAGGATTCGGACGGTTTCAACAGGTTTCAGGAAGCACAGACTGATTGTGACACCTCAGTGTCGCAGATATGACCCGTCTATACACCTAGAGGCATCGCTGCTGGGTGTTGAGAGCAGAGCAATGACAACAGAATTACAAATAGGTTTTTATCTGCCACAGTCGTTGTGTGTGTATGTGTGTCGCAGTGCTGTGAATCTGTGTTGTCGTTCTTACCGTCAGTTGCCGGCTGCTTGTAGGAAGGCTCGTGCAGAACGGACAGCTCCCAGGTGCTGAAATGCGCCCCGCTGCTCACCCTCCTCCTTGCCTCCGCGTGTGGCGAGCCGTGACGCGCTGCAGCGATTGGTTCATCGGCGTCATCGTTTTGATCAGCTATTGGCTGTTCAGAGTGTCAATTGAGACATTGAGCGCAAGTGTGTTTGTGCTGTAGTCAACACGATGTGTGAAGATTCCACTCGTCTGATCCGGCCTGAATTAGGGTTGAATTCCCTGGGCCCAGTTTTTCAGAACTTTTAGTCTGGATCTGTATTACAAAGATTTTGTTCTGCAATCCAGGATCAGACTGATTTTGCTGACTGGAGTCAGTTTAAAAAAAAAAAAAAAAAATCCCAATATTTCAAAAACAACAACATATAAGGCTGTGGAGGGCTACATATTTACACATTTATAATATATCATGGCAGAAACAACAGAGAATCCACAAGTAGTGACTATACATATGATAAAGCACCATATGAAAGTAAGTGGCATAAGGCAAAAGTCCCATATATAATGGCCCAGGGTGAGAGTTATGGCGGGTTTAAGGGGGATGAGCACTCCAATGAAAAGGGGAAACTATCTCTCATTTTAATAATTTGTGAGGAGAATTAGACTGTTAATTAGGCCTACCTTCACTGTTCCTCTGATCAATGACGCCTATCTCATTAATGTATAGCGTGTGAATTATTAGCACCACAGACTCGAGTTAGTCAATATTTTACAGTGCCATCTCGAGTCCTTGGGGCTTCTGATTTAGACTGTAGGCTATATGCTCTCATATAAGCCTGCAGACTAGGCTACTGTAGGCCAGAAAACACACTGAACTCTAATCAGCCAGATATGTCCAATGACTAGGCCTAATTCATAGAACATTTAGTCTTTATCATCATTATTATGATTATGAGTATTATGAGTATTATTATTATTGTTGTTACTATTATTGTTGTGTCCATTGTAATGGACACAAATTTAATAATTTTACACTTATTTGCATGAAAAAATCTAATAATTGATTAAATTAGGTCATTATTTTAAAATAATAACGTACAAATGGCAGCATTCCAAAACAAGGCTCCTCAAAGCACTGTCTCTGATGCTTGTCCAAGGACCATCCTCAGCCATATTAACCTAATCCATAACTTTTAATGTAACAGTTTTGTTGGTTAAGTATGTTCTTCAAAGTTGGCGTTAGTCACTTGATGCAAAATAAACTTTGTGGCAGCTTTAATTTTTGCCCAGAATCTTTTCAAACATAAATGCTCAAGGCAAGGGAAATCCATGATTTTAATAAAACATGAGTTTTTAATGAAACAGTATTATAGTCAGAGGATGGTAAATTAACTAAATATTGTTTGTATGATCTGAAATAACCTAAAACTATTCCATCACAAATCTATTACCCACAATAATTACACGTGTTGTAGCTGGTAATTATAATCCCCCTGAGGACACCAAGATGGTCCTCAGTAAACCAAATTATCAGATGCATGTTGGCTTTACACAATATGATACTAAGTACATGTATAAATTACATGATTTTGTCCCAAAAGACCCCTTATACATATATTTCATAGCTTTCAATTTGGCAGCGATTGCATTAAAATGCTGAATTTCAAGTTTTATTGTTCCAAATGTTACAACCAACTGTTCTTGAAACACTGTGATGGCTTCAACATTTAGATGTACAGTATAGCCATATATGACCAACAGAGATGTTCAATATCCTATGGAAATTTCCATAGAATAAAATGCATACATAAAGGCCCAATGTCCATTGGAATGGGCATTCAAATTTGGAGTGAATTACATCAAATAAAAGAAAAATTTGCAATAGCAAGTAGCCTAGGCCTATGGTGGTTTCAGCCATCACTACAGGAACATGGATCCCCAATTGTATTGTGCACTGCAAAACAAACAGAAAATATAAAAGTGACCTCACAAGGGCACAAAAAAATATAATTTAGAAGGTGAGCATAACTAGTTAGACTTTCTGGTAAAGACTAACATCATTGATATCCTGACTAGCCCATTTGTCACTATACTATGCTAAGAAAAGGAAAACATGCGTTACACAATGATGCATTTGGTAAGGCCTATTTAAAAACTCCACATAAATGAATTGACTGTTTATGCCACATGTCAAGTGTCGTATGGAAAAGTAATATTGTGTCATGTTAACCTTGCAAGCAAGCCACTTTATTACTATTTATTACACTTGACCATTTACTATTTGTAATCACTATTTAATATTTATTAGTATCATAGGATACCTTGGTATAAGACTATATCCAGGGTAGGTCCATAGTAGTGAACCTTAGGTATCCCCCCCCCCCCCCCCCAAAAAAACAAAAACAAAAAAAACAAAACAGAGATGCCATTTGCAAGAGATTTTTCTGGCCTGGAATGACAACAGATATTGATAAATGGGTAAGTAACCATCACAACAATGTCCATTATAGGTAATCTCAAGACAACATAACTATTCCCTGTGCAATTTAACTGCAATTAATCAAGGGCAGTATCATTTTTTTTGGTGCCAAGGCCCTGCTTTATAGGCCTACATGGGTTTGGGGTTTGGCATGGAACATAGTGCTTGAAAATACATTGCAGTCATGTTGGGGCTGTTGCATGCATTTGCACATTCTGCTCAAGAGATGGCATCTGCCACACAAGACCTAGCCAAAATTTGTTTTACCTACCCTTATTGTTGAGCTTTACTGCACAAACTGCACATAAATGTGTGTAATTACCTAATGCAGGCCGACATTAAATTAAATCTAGAAATAACCGCCTCACGGTTGTATGCCACCGCCAATAAACTTTGTTTTATCATTGCAAGGACAGTCTTTATTTATTGAACATATATAATTAATGTGATTATTAGGTCAACTTAAAGGATTTTGGTGTCTGCAAAAGTGACAGCACTTCCACTGTTTTTGTAGAATGACCAAAGGTTGTTTTCTCAGCTACAGTGGTAAGCAAAACATTATGATGTCACAGTGAAGTTGACCTTTGAACTTTTGGATATAAAATGTCATCACTTCATCATTTTATCCTATTAGACATTTGTGTGAAATTTTGTCATAATTAGCGTATGAATTCTTGAGTTATGGCCAAAAACGTCTTTTATGAGGTCACGGTGACCTTGACCTTTGACCACCAAAATCGAATCAGTTCATCCTTGAGTCCAAGTGGAGGTTTGTGCCAAATTTGAAGAAATTCCCTCAAGGCGTTCCTGAGATATCGCGTTCACGAGAATGGGACGGACGGATGGACGAACAACCCGAAAACATAATGCCTCCGGCCACGGCGTGGGGGCATAAAAATCAACTGAAACTTATAGCTGATGTTTAATATACAAATGTTTCATACAGGTGTCAGAATGTGCAGTGTGCCAAGCAAGTCAGCACATGATAAAACAGGAGGTTGAGGATACTCCTTTAAAGGTAGATATAATTTTAAAAAATTTTTAAATTGGAAGTGTTTTCACTGACTGTTAGGAATTCCATCGACCATTGTGACACTCTGCTTGCTGTAATGTTCTTATCTTTTTTGTTTTTTAGGTAACCCAACCATTTGAGCTCATTGGAATGGATCTGACGGGTAAATTAGCCACAACAAAAAGTGGATTTCAGTATGTGTGTGTCATGATAGATTACCTGACAAAATGGCCACAAGCCTATCCACTGAGGTCTAAATGTGCGGAGGTCACAGTGGTCACGTTTTAAAATTTGTTCATCAGTTTGAGGCTCCGAAGAGGATTCTCACGGGAGGGAGTTTGTGAATGTGGTAATGTTGGACTCAACAATTTACTCAATAATTTACAATTTTGTATGTGATGCCTCATATCTTATATAAATACTTTGTGTATGCCTAATATTATCAGATCAACAAGCGCTTGCGTGCCAAGTTAGGCATTAAAATAAGCCTGCAATCGGGAGCGTATCTATGTTCCCAGGGTCCTATGTTTAACCCTAACCATAACCCTAAACCCTAACCATATTACACGAATACAGAGCTGAGGAACATCTTTTTCAGGTTCCCATTATGTGCTATATAGAGCTGGGGAACATAGGACCCTGGTAACATAGGACCCTGGGAGAGCACATATGTAGAACTGGGTAACATAGGACCCTGGGAACATAGGACCCTTTGTCATGTTCCCATTATGTGCCATATAGATCTGGGGAACATAGGACCCTGGGAACACAGGAATGACTCCTGTGCAGTCTACCATCTGTAGACAAATGGGCTTGTTGAGAGGATGAATGGGACAATTCAACAGTGAGGGAGTGCCAGGATGACGATGGATGGGGTGCAGCACTTCCTCCTTGGTTTGGCACTCCAGGTAAGAAGACTTGCACCAGAGAAGCAATCATGGGTCCGGCTCAAAATCACAGAGATTCTGCATGAAGCACAAAATAAATAGTGATTCAACTGATGGGAGGGAGGCGCCAATAATCTTGGAAGATTTATTGACTATGCGCTGCAGTTTTTTGCGTGAGTGACTGTCCGAGCTGCCGTACCAGACTGTTATGGATGAGGTGAGTCTGCTCTCAATGACGGCTCTGTAAAACTGAAGGAGGAGGTTTTGTTTTACTTTGAATTTTTTGAGCTGTCTTAGGAAAAACAGTCTTTGCTGGGCTTTTTTGGTAATGTGGTCTGTATTGATGTTCCATTTGAGTGTGTTACTAATGTGTGTGCCAAGAAATTTGAATGAGTCAGTTATGGTTATGGGTTCTCCAGAGACATGAATGGGGGTTTTGGGGGGGGGGGGCGGGGGGGGAGCTGTGCCTGAAGTCTATAATAAGTTCTTGTGTTTTAGATGTGTTGAGCTGAAGGTTGTTATCAAGGCACCAAGTGACTGCTTGGGCTACCTGCTCACGGTATCGGTCTTCGTTGTTGGGTATTAGTCCAATTATGGTTGTGTCGTCTGCATATTTAAGAATGGTGACTGAGCTGTGGTGGGATGTGAGGTGGTTTGTGTAGAGGGAGAAGAGCCAGGGGGAGAGGACGCAACCCTGGGGCGCGCCTGTGCTGAGGGTCAGAGGTCGAGATGAAAGCCTATTCATCTTAACCCTCTCTTGCCTTCTCCACAGGAAGCTCCAGTGGCATATGCAGGGGTTAATATTCATGTCCAACAGTTAATTGAAGAGACTGACCAGTGGCATATGCAGGGGTCAATATTCATGTCCAACAGTTTATTGAAGAGATTGACCGGGTTTATTGTATTGAAGGCTGAGCTGAAATCGATGAATAGGATGCGGGCGTAGGTGATGGGTGACTCTATGTGTTGTAGTGTATGATGGAGGGCTAAGTTAACGGCATCCTCAACAGACCTATTGGCTCGGTAAGCAAACTGGTAAGTATCCATCAGAGGGGTGGTGTAGGATTTCAAATAGGAGAGGATGATGTGCTCAAACGCCTTCATGACCAAAGATGTTAGGGCAATTGGTCTGAAGTCGTTGAGGCAGGAGATCTTGGTTGATTTTGGCACAGGGATTATGATTGAGTCCTTGAAGCACTGTGGTACTGTACACTGGCGTAGGGAGACATCTATGTAGTCTTTGTCACTGTTTTATACTGAATGTATTTATTATTAGCTTCCACTAAGTTATTATTGTTAATTTATTGTTTTATTTTTAGTATTATTAAACAATTTCATATGGGTTCCTTGTATGTTTTATTTAGTATTTAAGGTGTATTAAGATTAGCTGACTATAACCCCAGTAATTTCCTATTCAGTATGGGTAGTGGGCACATGGGAATCATTTATGGCAGTTTTACTTGTAGGGATATTGCTTTATGTGTGGGAGAGTAACCTTGTTTAATGACATATGGATGGATCTGGTTTTGATTGATTTGGGAGTGGGCTGCTTCTAAACAGTGAGAGAGGAGCCAAGATAGTTTTCAAAAACATAATCACTAATTTACTACATCTTGTTCATGACCTGTATAATCTAGACTCTATATTATACAGGTCATGAACAAGGTGTAATAAATTATTAATCAAATGGATTTAGATTTCATCTTTCATACTTAAAAATAGTTCTATTAAGACATTTCAGTGTACCGCTAGACTGAAAGCTGGTTTTGATAGTGGAAGTGATGTATTCCCCTGATATGATTATGCTCTTCTTTACAGTTGGACTCGATCCTGATCTCAGAAAGTGATAATTCAGTATCTGAATTATCCAGCTATACTGGATCGGATCCAGATTACAATCCAACTCAGACTACATCGTCTAGTGTTGAAGAAGGTCTCGGCCCATCAAGTGATAGAACGAAGGAATCTGTTGACTTCCTGATTGAAAAGAGAGAAGTCGGGATACCTGCTGAAAACCCTTATCTCTTTGCGAGACCTGGTGTGATGACAAACATACGTGGATGCGACTGTCTGCGAAAATATGCAGATGAAAGCAAAGAAGAAAACCCTGAACTCCTCAGATCAACTAACTTAAGAAAGCAACTCATGGATCTTAGTTAACAAGAACTGGAACAAGTCACAAGGTTCATGGGGCATGACATTAGAGTGCACCGTGACTTTTACAGACAGACTGACAAAACATTTCAAATAGCAAATGTAAGTAAGCTTCTCTTTGCAATGGAGCAAGATGTTGGGACCCTAAAAGGGAAGAACCTCATGTCACGTGCTCCACAAACGAACTTGAAGCGATCCACAAATGATCTACAAAGACCATTTCACATGCACATTTTTGATCCACAAATGCGTAGAGATCATTTTACATGCATTTTTTTTTGCTCTATATGTCAACTTCTACACATTTGTAAAACCTATACTATTTTTATTTGACATTAAAATACATTTATTGATAATAATTTATACGTGTTTGCAAATCATTCAATATTTTTGTGGATAAGATTTTACCAAACACAAGTGAAAAAATTGTCTTCTGTGGGTTACAGTTATTAAAGTCCAATAAAAATACTCGGTAGCAGCACCACAAGTTTGTTTACATGTAACCAGTACTGTTAGGTTTGATTATGTGTTTACAAGTCAACCTAGCTGTACTTTACTCTTCTGCTTGAAATCCGCGATCCGCCTCGCTTTTGAACAGTGGCAGAAACTAAGTGGAGCGCTCAGTTTGTTGCCAGGCAACCAAAGTAGCTCCGCGGTTTTCTGTGAGAAGTGAGCGTGGATCTTATCTGCTCAAGTTGAACTATTTTCTACGGAGCCCGGGAGTGGCCATCGGGAGAAAAGTAATTTATGTCGTGGCCACGATTTACTGTAACGAGATAGAATTTGTTACCTCGATCTGGTTAAAATGAGCTCTCGATTTGGTTTATTCGTGCGCACGAGATCCAATTAGTTCCCTCGATTTCCTCTTTACGTGTGCACCAATTGCCAAAACGTGCCCTTGAAATAGTGATATCGTGCTCTCAATATATAATACATGCACTCTTCGTGAGCTTTTGAAGAGCAGTGTTGGGAATACTTTTGGCAGTAACTAGTAATGTAACTAATTACTTTTTCAAATTAATAACGCAATTACAATTACTGAAGTTTAAATGGGCTCGTTACTCGTTACTGGATTATCCGGTTTATGATCATCCGACTTTACGGTGGTGCAAGTGAATCAAAAGACGACCGACCTCCCTGAGACTTTCTCAAAAGCGACTAGCAACAAATCTGCCGACTTTTCTGACCATGGGAAGCAAAGTTAATGTGTTGAATCCCAAAGCATTTGGCAATAAATTGGTACGGTTGATGCCGGTTTTCTCTACTTGCTTGTCTAATCCAGAGAGTCTGATGATCACAGCGTAGCTCCTCCCTCTGCTGAGAGCAGGCACTGTAGGATAGGGTCCACTTATAATTGTTACCGGTGTACGCCGAAACTGGCCCAGGTGGGCGGAGTCAGCACTTACATTAAAACGGGCTATGCCGTGGCGTGCATAACAAGTGCAGCATTATATATTGATATGGAAATTATCATATGACATCATCTGGCGACTTCTAGTGACCAATAGCTACTTTCCTTGGAAAAGAGTTGGCAACACTGCTACCGGTGCGGTAACTTAGCCCACACAGTGAACTGTACTAATGCCTGATCTGAAGGCCTGTCGAGGCTACAATAAATACACCTATCAAAACATATCTATTGTGTTTTATTGTTCCTTACTTTTCATCATAGTGATAATGGGTAGGTACAATGATAGATAAAATTGGACAGTTGTCTTGTCCCACACTGTGCCACAGCGACACTAATATAGCTATGTGTAATAAGAGAATTGAAGCAGACATTTAAAAGTAACGCAAAAGTTACTTTCCCTAGTAACTAATTACCAATTACTGCATAATAAAAGTAAAGTAATTCAATTACTTTTTGAGAGAAGTAACTAGTAACTAATTACTAATTTTCAGTAACTTTCCCAACACTGATGAAGAGTCAGTGCACATATTGGTGATTATGTTTAAATGTGGCCTGTCCTGGGTGTGTTGCAGCACCTGATTGTGTTTACATGGCCTGAAGGTTAAGTGGCTAAATATGTTGCAATATTTGGGGGATCTGCCTATTCAGTGTAAACAGACAATGGATATTAACATACCAAATCCTTACTAGACCTATCTGCAATACCTAAAAGATTAGTTTTAAGTTGCATTTTTTCCTAAACTGCACAGTTTAACAAAATCGAGGGAACAAATTGTATCTCGTGCGCACGAATGGACTAAAACGTGCGCACGTTACAGTAAATCATGGACTCGATATAACTTTTTTCTCTCCCAATGGCCACTCCCAGGCTCCAGAATTCTCCACTCTTTGCCCAGCCAACCACGGTGGAAAAATCTGAGATCCGCCATGCAGCCATCGGTGAGTGCGGAATCTGCACCCTTCCATAGGAAATAATGGCATTTGAGCAGAAACCGCTCTGCAATGTGAACGCTGTGGAGGCGTTTTTAATCATTTTTGCGTTACTACTTGCGTACTTGTCCACACCAACTTGAACTTGAAAATGGAGGAGGAAAAAATGCGTTTTAAGAAATATCCATATGCGTGTGGACAGGGCCTAAGCTACACTCATTCACAGGTAGAAGAGTGGCATCCAACCAGAGGAGAAAATCCACTTCATCCAAAAAATACAGATATAGATGGCAAGTTAAATGCTTAGGGGTTTGTCTTGATAAATCATTGTACAGTCTAAAGTCAAAATGAAGAAACCATCCTACCATCCTCACAGCACGCTAAAAAGTATAAATGCATATTACTTAATTTAATTAGTTACACATTTTTACACTTAAAAATATTGAGTAGATTTTAAAGCTTTGAAATTGCGAGGAAACGAATAGCGAGAGGACGCAAAATTTATTGCGAGAGAACGCAAAAAGCTGCATTCAGCTCAGCATGCACATGTGAAAGACCAGCAGCAAAAACATTGACACCCTATTACTGCCACAGCATGACAAGTACAACAACCTTAAAGTCACTTTTGGTGAAACTGCCTCCAAACTAGAATCACATGCTATGCCTCATGCCTAACAGCAATGAAAAAAGAAAGAAAATGCATATTAATTCAAGGCTGCGATCGGATGTCATTATCCAGGTAACGTATCAAGATACAGATCACATTGATAATACCAGTGTAAATGGGGGCCATAGTTTCTGGACCTCTACTGGAGCGATGGAACACTATTCTTCAAAGAAATAATCCCTCATTTGGTGTTTTGATGGTGGTGGTGGAGAGCGCTGTCTAACATGTCTGTCCAGAACCTCACTAATAACTGAGGGTACAGTCTAGACAGACAAAGACAGACAGACGCACAGACAGACAGACAGGATTTATGGATGAAATTATAAATAATGGTGTCTTGTAAGCCCGTGTGGGCGGGGCATCTGTTTGATGCTCATCTGAAGGCTTACAACATCATGTCTTCTATGCGCAAATGTTTTGGACGTTAAATCCTTGATGGTCGTGCTATCTCTCTTCTTTAATTCAGACATAATTTGGAGTCGCAGCTGCTCTTGATGTTCATCGCTTTCTCCTGAAAGATAGTGTGGGAGACACGTCACTTCTCCTTTCCGTCCTTTTTTGACATTTTGGGCTGGTTTTCTTTCACGAGGACTCTTGTTTTTGAGGGAGAGTTGCAGGTAACTTCAGGGAATCCAAGATTTCTCATTTCCCATCTTGTACTTTAGGCTATAGCCTCCATCCATCCATTACAACTTCCAGGTTCTGTCAGACATGGATGCTTTTTGACTAAGGCTTCTGCAACCTGTCCAACCTGAAGAATAGACTTCACCAAAGTCCTCATCACCAAAGTCCTCATCAAAGTAATGCCGGGTGAATTCCTCATGGAATTCAAATGTATCCTTTACAGTCTTGTGTCATTGCTCCACTGTGTCTGGCATCCCCGAGGACAGTATGAGCTTCTCACTACGGTGATCTATAATCACCTTCATAACGACTGGGTCCATCTGCATGAAAACAAATCACAAGCAGGAGTTAGACACTTAAAGGAATAGTTCACCCAAAAATGAAAATTCAGTCATTATCTACTCACCCCCATGCCAGTAGAAAATCACGTAAAGCTTGTTAGTCCATACAACAGTCCCGGAGATCCCTGGAAAAGATACATTTCAGCATTCTCCAAAACAACTGAAGTTGCTGGAGACCTGTCTTCATAACCATAAAATGGCTCACAGCATACTTACAGCATATTCCAAGTCTCTTGAAGCCAAAAGATCCCAAAGTGACTTGAAAACACCGACATCTACACCATTATTTTGCTGAAGTCGGCACTCTAGCTCTACAAAAAACGTCACGTTTGTGCGCACCCCAGCCTCGATAGGTAAGACTAGTTCGAATTATCAGAAACAATATTCCCGGTTTATCTTTAAAAAAAAAAAAAAGCGCAAGATTTTAAAATAGGTAGGAATACTGTTTTAAACCAATTACTTTGTATTTAATTGTCAATTCAATATGTGAGCACCAATATTAATTATTCATTTCATAATAATAAAGAAAAATGCCATAAAATGTGGCATTTTAACTATAAACGCTGCATGTATTACACTGTGAAAAGTATACAGAACAGAGACTAAAGTGGACATCACTTATTAAACAAACAAACAAACAAATTTTACCCGATTTTCTACTGGCATGGGGGTGAATAGATAATGACTGAATTTTCATTTTTGGGTGAACTATTTAAGTGTTTGAGTCTTTTTCACCTAATATTGGGAAATACTGTGCCGTTTTAAAGTGATTATGCATTTGCCTCCCACACAATATGCTGCCAAGCGGTATGCATCACTAAGTTGCTTTATCTGCACCTGTTTTGTATAATTCTATCTAATTCATATAACAGGTTAATTTACAATTGCGTACATATTGCATTCATTTTTATGCAGGTAATGTCTATAATCCAAGATGCACTGCCCTAACATGTTTTTCCAGGATCCAGTGTTCATAATTTAGTGTTTGATGCAGTATTGGTGTTTGTGGATGTGCTACACAGGTTCTGCCACCAGGTTGTGCCTTTAAGTAAGTCGAGTGAGTTTTGAAGCAGAAGTAGTCGAAGAAGAACAACTTTCTCCATTGTTGTTGTACATTGCAGTAGTTGGTACACAGCTAGTAGTTTTTAGCAGCAGACAAAACATGCTGGTGGTGTAAGTGAACATATACTGCTTTGTTTTTGTAGTAAAGTGCAGAAATAAAGACACTGCAACTTATACTACATCCCAGCGTCCGCCTGAGTCTCTGGCTGCAACACATGCATTGACAGTTTAGTGACTGTGGACTGATGGTCTTAAGTCAATGATCAATAGTCAATGTTGTATGGAGCCTTATACTTAAGACATCAAGTGTGTATGAATACAAATTTGCAAAAACCGACAGGCCGCTATCAGGGGCACAAAAACTGAACTTTGAACTCCTCAAAGAAAAATACACAACAATCATCTTTGGTATGTCACAATGAGGAAAATACCTTGAATTACATGATATATAACAGTTAGTTCCGGTCGAGCAATTTGATTGGACAAGAGGCATTCCATGAGTGCTGATATTCAGTATAACAGCACTGGGACACTGTACTGTATGTATCACTCCGCTTCACAGGTGTTCTAATGTAACCTTGATTAGGCTGCGTTCACACACAGCGTTTTTTTTGTGAGGAGAAAGCTCTGCCTGGAGCGCTTCTTGTGAGGAGAAACAAAAAGTGCATCACGACAACGTCAGCTGATGTTAGCTGAGTAGCTGGCTAGCTAGCCAGCTCGTTAGCACTTCTAGCAGACGATACACAGTGTTGTGCAACAAACAAATGCTTACCAGATATTCCCAGTACACGTCTACACACAACTCTAACTTCATTCGCACCTGGTAGCGACAGCAATATGGATACATTTGACCTTAATTATGAACGGTCGGCCAAGGCGGAAGGTTGGGAAGAAAGTAAGCTGAAATCGCCTGTGCTAACCTCAAAGTAGCTAGCTTAGCTAGCTTGCGGTCGGGAAACAGTTTACCTGTTGCTTGGCAACACTTGGTAGTGGAATCCTGAGGGAACTGTTTTTGTTGGCGGAGACAAATAACAGATAAAAATCATCTGTTGTCTCAAATTACCATTACTTGATGAATAGCTTTGTTTATACAACTGTTGTATAAAAGCAATATCACACTCGAGGTCATGCTTTTTTGTATGTAGTGAGTCTATTATTTATTTCAAACAGTTTCCACCCACTGACCAACTGTCTCATCTACTGTAGGTACAATGATAAGATAAAGAAGTTAATGTATGCAGCCTCTATACTGCCTTTATAATTGCGGCCTGAACACAACTACGGGAAATGTATATGCTAGCAAAACAAAGGCACCTGGGGTGGCCTACCATGCACCACATAGAGCCAACAGTCTGCTGGTTATCAATCTAAAACCCTCCTTCAAATAATGGGGAAGAATTCAGTGAATTCAACATCTGAGGTGATAGTTTGAAATGACAACCAGCATACTTTTGCTCTGCGTGGCACATGGTTGGACACCAGAGGAGGAATAACGTACGTTAGCCAAACGTTTGGCTAGTTAGCTCAAGTCTGCATAGTAGTTTTTTTCGAAACAAATTCAAGTCAATGATAGGAAATTTTGATTGAAAACAAAATACGTTAAAAGTAATCTATGCATAATGAAGACAAACATCCACTGCATGTGCATAGATCTGAGAGAGTCTTTCAAAACGACGGCTAACGGAGCATTAGCTAACGTTAGCCAAATTCAAATAACCGTTAAGTTGCATGGTGGAAATGTTACACCGTGAAAGTTAACTAACGTTACATCAAAAACTTACCGGCGGACAGCTGTCGTGTCGGCCAATGCCTGCAGAATTTCTGAAAAATCATACACACGTACGCGGCCACCATGTTCTCTCTCGTCTTCTTGAGTCTTGGACGCGAAACGAGGTGACACGAGATATGATGGTCATATCGCGAGTGTACGGTGTGTATCGCGGGATCAAAGACAGCTTGGATAAAGACTTGGCTCTTACAAACACCACAGGCTTAAAACGATGAGACAGGACTATACTTTACATGTACATATACATAAATGGCATAAACGTGTTTTTTATATTTAAAAAATGGGCGTCAAGTAATACTAGTCTTTGTACGTGGAGTGGACGTCACAGTGTGGCCGTCTGATCACAACCATTTCACAACCAAATAAATTGTCAATCAAATGTCATTGTATTCAACAAAAAAACAAAGACACATGCATTTGCTTTTTTCAGAGCAATAATATGATCAATATTTCTTAATTTGTAAGAGAGGGTCTGACTGGACCATTATTGGACGTGGAAATGTCACCATCTGGCCGTCCGCCTCATAACCACGTTGCAGTTGGTGTTCGACCGGAACCATTTTTAGCCAGCGATACGACGTCGCCGTCCGAACAATGTTTGCTGGGACAGAAGCCAGGGCAGAAAGCTAAACCAGTGGAGGCAGGACAGTATGAAGGGAGCTATTAGTGAGTTCAGGGAGATTGTTGAGGCTGGTGGGGTCCCTCAGCTGAGGTTGTTGGCCAGGGCCTGGAATGTGCCTAAGTCCACCCTCCAGCCCAGGGTGAAAGGAGCTGGCCATCATCATCACACAATTGGAAGAAACCCAATAATTTCTGCCATTGACAAAGCGGAGCTGGCAGAAGTCGTGAAGACCCTTGGGAAATGGGGGTTCCCTCTGAGGATGGAGGATGTACAGAAGCTGGCCTTTCAGTTTGCCCAAAAGAAAGGGATAAAAGGCTTCAGTGAGAAGACTGGCTATGGTTGAGGGGAAATTCTCACCTTGGGATTCGTAAACCTGAAGGCCTATCAGCAGCAAGAGCGGCAGGATTCAACCCCACAGTTGTGATGGGCTGGTTTACCAAATAACAGGACATTATCCAAGACCCTGGGTTTAGAGAATGCTCCTGATCATATTTGGAACTGTGATGAAACAGGGCTCCAAGACCACTTCCTCTCCAACAGGGTGGTGGCCGAGGTAGGATCGCCCTGTTTTGAGGTCACTGGTGGAGAGAAGGGGGAAACTACCACCTGCCTGGCCAATCTAAATGCTGCTGGTGGGAATGGACCCACAATGATAATCTTCAAAGGGAAACGGATGAAGTCGGAGTGGCTCTTGGGGTCTCCACTAAATACATCAGTGAAGATTTGATTGCTCTTAACCCCTTCAAATCCTGCATGTTTCTTAATTTCATATAAAGAAAATGCAATCCTATAATAGCTTTAATAATAGCTAGCTTAATCCTGCAATCCCATACGGAAAGGAAATATATTTGAAATATATTTTTTTTGGCCACAATGCATTTCAAATACATTTGGAATGTATGGGATCTTCGGAATTTTGAAAATGCATTTGAAGCCATGCAAAAATGTATTTCTGTCTCTAAAATGTATTCCAGACCAGAGAAGAAATATATTATATTAGAAATACATTTGAAATGAATTGAAATATTTCTAGAAGCTGAAGAGTGTAGCCTACCGTATTTGATAGCCTGAAAGCCAAGTCCCCCGCAGCAGTCGCAGCTAACGTTAGCCTGCAGCCAGTGCCGAAGAAGTTGAACCCTCCACGGACAACAAAACTTTAAGTGAGGCATCGACAACTTCATCGACATGTTCAGGTAATTAATTAGCTAGTTGGATAAGTTGTTGTTTGAGATAACTGGGCTTTTTTCATTGTCTTGGCTGACGTTAGCTTAGCGTTTTTACTAGCGTTGTCACTATCATCAGCTCGTGAGTTGTGTTGTTTACACTCTTACGCTCATTGACAGGTCACCCTGTCCCACTCTCACCCCGCCCTCGTGTCACAGTGAGAGCCACAGAGGTTACACCCTTCACCCTGGTGCAGAAGATGTCGTTACCCTGCCAGAGAGTCAGTGAGTGCCACAGGGCAGTGACCACATTCATTGTTAAAGGGAGAGGGAGGTAGGGAGGGGTTTTATTTTGTGTGGTGTGTAAAATGTTCTAAATAAATAACACTGTTGAAATTGAGAAGTTTGGACTTATTTTTTTACAACTGAAATTACATTTTTATTATTACAGAGAGAGTAAAGTACCGAAAAAAGTATCGTCCAAGAACCGGTATCGAAGTCAAGGTATCGGTACCTTACCTTGCGAGGCAGCTAGATTCGCGAGATCACGATCACACGAGAATCCATCTTGCCAGGCTTGAAGTTATCCGTTTGTGGCCGAACCACAGCGGTGCGGACCAATCAGCGTCCTATGAGGGCAGCTGGGGGCGGGGCTTAGGTGTGGCGACAGCGAGAAGCGGCTGTTCGTTCACAACAATGGCGGCTCCTAAAGAGGCTAGCGTAGATGCTGCTATAACATCAGTTATTTCTGAACTGGAGAGTATTTCTTAATTGAAAGAAGAGCAAAGAATGGCACTGAAGGCTTTTCTGGATGGAAAAGATGTTTTCGCTCTTCTCCCGACTGGCTTCGGCAAGAGTTTGTTTATATGGTTTGTTGATCTGATTGGTTGAAGTTAGCCCGTGATAGACGGTGATAGACAGATGGTTCATCCAATCACCTGCCAAGTATTTTTTGAAAGTGCCTGCCCTTTTCCAAACAGTTTCCAATGACGACTTGCCAGATGGTTCTGTGTAACAAACCATCTGGCAAGTCAGGTTAATCGGTACCGGTATCGAAAATTTTAACGATACCCAGCCCTAGAATTTTTCACACATTCAGGGCTATCACAGATAGCTACTGTGGTGCAAGTCAGCTACTGTGTAAAACTAGTGTGAACATGGACACAAAACAGGGCTATTGACACAATGGGATGGTGTGGGATGGTATTTGACAACATGAGCAGCCAAATAGTGAAACCTGTTAAGTAGATACGTTTAAACTGACTCACTTACAGTGGTTGGTGTAGTGGTTAGCACGTTGCGTTCTGGAGCCAATGACTGTAAGTTTAATTCTCACCTCAATTTTTTTTTTTTGCAAACAGCTAGAGTAGTAACCCACAGTTACAAATCGATCATACATTTTTTTTTAACATAAAGAGGATGCAGATATAACTTATTTAGCCAGGCTAGTTTATTTATTTAAATAAAAAAATAACCACTACGGATGTAATAGCCTACTATTTTCGGGTGCCGCACTTCCACGTTTTTGACTGGAGAGCAGCAGGTGACTCACAGGTGTGCAGCTTTTTGTTAAGATAGATTTTATTTCAACATACAAAATACCCCAAAGACACATTTTCACAATAAACTACAAAATATGGTGCCAGAAAAATTATGCTGAACAAAGCGCCACACACTCACACACCCACCCACCCACACAAAGGTGCTCATATTTCCCCAAAGGTGGGGACCTTGATTATCCCATCCTCCATCTTGCTCCTAAAACTCTCATATGACCTGTGGATGGGGAGCCGCAGAGTCACGGAGCATGTGTTCGCTTCAGGATAGATGCGGGTGGTGTCATGTAAGAAATTGATAGCCGGTTTTACTGGGAAACCCAGGATTGGTTCCCTGGAGGCACCAGATGCAAATAGCTTCTCCAGGGTCACTGGGTAGGCAGCCCCCGCTGAAAATAGTAGAGAATCAATTGAATTTAGTCATTTAATTAGAATATAATTGCAGCAGTTTGTTATGATTAGATTTTAAGTGACAATAATATGTGACTATACCTGCACTAAAAAACAATTCAGTTTCAACCAGTAAGGGATGTCATTGACCATCTTAGACAAGTCTGCTAGTGATGAAACGTAATTCTAATATGATAAAAGGCCATTTTGGTGATGTTTCTGATGTGGGATTCAAAATTCAAATCAGGTTCTAAAAGGTTTTTTGTGTCAGGGATTGTAAGTTAGTTCACAGCATCTCTCTCTGGGCCTTTACTCCAATAATTATAACAGCTGCCTTATCTTTGTTCAATTTCAAGAAATTATGTGACATCCACAAGTTTATATAATCAATTAACTGATCCAGTTTATCAATAGGGCTATCGTTGGGTGATATAGAGATGTTCAATTACATTTGCATAACTATGAAAATTAATCCTGTGTTCCCAGATAACATCAAACAGCTGAACAGTACAGATCCCAAAACGGAGCCTTGAGGGATCCGACATGTTATGTTATGTTATGTTATGTTATACTCAAGATGAATTCAACAGTTTAAGAGTGCTGTGCCTTTGACAGAGAGATACATGTTATTTGCGAAATCTGGCATTAAAACAGAATTTAAAAAGGTTTAAAAATCAATTGTTCCACAGCCATTGCACAGAAATACGTTTTTACTAAGCAGCAGTGAAAACAAGGCCAATGATTGATATCAAAACCTGGCTTTTCTTTCTAAATACACACACTAGCTTCCTTCCTTCCTTTCATCACATCTGCCATTAAATCACTCATTACAAATCTTACAGGATAAAATGTAGCCTGTAGCAAACATTAAATATCAGTTGGTCATTCAGCCATTGCAGTTATGTTATTTACGTGTGATTTCTCTACATCTGAATCGACCAAATCTCCATAATCTCTCTTATATACAACAAGACTAGGATAAAACCTAGTATATGGCTGGACCGTGTATGGGTGTGCCACATGCCACGGCCGACCAACGGTGTAATTAACTCCGCTGTAGACTGTTAATATACAGATTAATAGTCTATACATCCATACTGATCTCTGTTCCAGCGCGTCCCGTCTCCTCTCTCCGCCGCTGTCCTCTCCGCCCACGGGCCACATTAGATAGATATAGTCTTTATTGTCCCGCAGGAAATTTGTTTTCACAGCCAGTACATGCACAGAAACATAGATAACAACACCATACAGATATAAATACAGATACATACGTAAATAAGTACGTAACTTTATTTATATAGCACCTCTCAAGAGCAGAGACGTCACAAAGTGCTTCAAAGAGGAAATAAAGCATAAACATACAAACAGACATAAAGCACAATAAAAACATAAAAAAAACCTTGCTTCTTAAAGGTGTCCACAGTGTCCACAGATCTTAAGTCCAGAGGGAGAGAGTTCCAAAGTTTAGGAGCCACCACCTCAAAAGTACAGTCTCCTTTAGTTTTTAGCCTAGATCGAGGAACAGCCAGCAAATGTATGTAGGCAGGTGCCTGACCATGCAGAGTTCTATAGACGATCACAAGGACTTTGAATTAGATTCTGAATTTAATGGGGAGCCAGTGAAGAGCAATCAGACCTTTTGAAGGACCTGGTCAAGAGTTTAGCAGCAGCATTTTGGACCACTTGTAAACGATCCAGGGATGTTTTGCTGAGGCAGGTAAAAAGGGAGTTACAATAATCAAGACGGGGCGATATAAAAGCATGAATTAACATTTCCATCTCCGCTTGAGACAAAAAAAAAAACAAGAGCGAATCAGGCACTTGACATGTTGGTCCAGAGTCGGAGCCTGGTCCATAGTGACACTTAGATTTCTTATGGAAGATTTAACCGACATGGTAAGAGACCCAAGACCATCCCTTATCTTAGGGACAAGACTAGGAGGGGCAGCAATAAGGATTTCTGTTTTGTCTGCATTTAGCTGTAAGAAATTATCTGCCATCCAGTTTTGTATGGCGCTTCTCCCAAAGGCACCGACATCCCCCACCCGAAAGCAGTACCTTGCATCCACAACAGCCAGGATTACGATGGAATATGAGCCCTTATAATTATAGAATTGGGACCCTGAGGATGCTGGAGCCTGGATGACAACATGTTTGCCATCAATAGCCCCTAGGCAATTTGGGAAGTTCCATCGCTGTTGGAAACCCATGGCAATGTCCCTCCAGTCGGTCATCTTGGGGACAGGCATGAACTCTCCCAGCATGCACTCCCAAATGGCCCGGCAGACACTGGGGACAATGTTTGCCACAGTGGAGATTCCCACGCGATAGCTGGAGGCGATGATGGTATAGGAATCCCCTGTAGCGACAAACCTGCAAGGAAAAAAACAAGTGGAATAAATGTAGTAGTTATACATAAATGGTATTTCATTTACTAAATCCAGTGATAAAGGAGTTCCTCATTTGGGATTATTAAGTTGTTACTACTAGCCTACTACTTCTATTATTAACAAACAATTTTGAAATAATAATCCAGTAATAATGAAACTCAAAATCAGTGCTTTAGCTAATACAAATTTCAAATCAGCAAATATAGGCTATATATGATGAATAGATTAAGTGGACACTGGCAAAGGTGAGTAACTATAGTACTGTAACTTCCATTAGCATATTGTTCTGCACGTAACATATCTAGGATATGTAGCTCATAGCCGGCTGTGTATGTACAGTCTAATTGTACATGTATCACATATGCATGGCTATGAAGCTACACAGTCAACTTATCTACCCCGTTGCTTGTTGTATTGTATTTTCTATTGTAACTGCTCACCTCAGACAGATTGTCAAACGTAGGGCAGGACTGATCGCTTCCCGGTACGCAGTGATCATTTTGGCGATGACAGGCCCGACCATCCCCAGTACCCTGTCAAACTGTTGTCGGTCCAGCCTGAAGTACGTCTGGAATCGGTCATCACGGAACCTCAACTCCTGCACCAAGTTGAACTCCCCCAGTTCTTCACGAGATTGTAAAATCTCATGCTAACCCACCAACGTCTCGTCCGCCGGTCTCGCCTTCTCCGCCGAATTATCAGGGCAATGGCAAGGGCTTTTTTTCTGTTCCGAGCTCAAAGACATGTTGGAGTGGAATGAATGAAAACTTTCCGCTTCTTCCGTCAACCTGCTTCCTCGTGACGTAATGCGCTTGAGCTTGCGCTCTACCTCGCGCAAACTATGCGCATTGTCGCTTCTGGTGTGAAAGCCCAGTTAGGATCCTTGATTCACCCCACCCACTGCCTGATCAGCCTAATGCTGAGCAGGTGCGGACAGCAGGTTGACCAATGGGGAGGGGGAGTGCAGTATAAGGGTGCGTTGTTCTGCGCGAGGCGAATCTTCATTAGCCTCAGTTAGCACAACCCGGCATAACGTTACTTGAATATTCGTGGGCTGTGTACTCGTGCGAGTTTGACCGCAGGATCATTTGTGTTTACTTGCGTTACTCGCGTACACAATCCGCGAATATTCAAGTAACATTATGCCGGGTTGCGCTAACTGGGGCTAATGCTTGTGCTAACTTGGTTCATAGTAACGTACTACCAATAGCTGGAATAAACTAACAGACACATATTTTCAGAATTTACCAGGTAGTCCAACTTCCTCGCTGACTTTTCTCCAAGCCCTCTGCTTTTTGTTACCGTCTCTGTATGCCAGGAGACTTGTGCCATACAGCTCCGGGAGCCCACAGACGGCTACTATTAGCTTATCCTCCATTTTGTGATTCAACATCAGGACGTCAGTGACGTTGGGAGGATCTCAACGCTGACGGGCTTTCGCGACACAGCGTCACGCGAATTTTCCGCTCAAGTTGAAAATTTTGAAATTTGATTTGAAATTTGGCGCGCCCCCTAGGGGGGGAACAGAGGAAGTACGGGGGGCCGCGACAGAATACCCCCCCACATTGCGTTCACATTGCAGAGCTCACCGCCGACTCTGAAAATGTTCCTAGCTATATCATAAAAGGGGGGCCTGACAGAAAAAGTTTGGGAACCACTGCCCTACAATGTGATTCCCTGAACCAGCTGGTATCAGACCTCAGCAGCATGTCAACACCAGCCTCTGGTCTGCAATCTCTCTCTCTCTCTCTCTCTCTCTCTCTCTCTCTCTCTCTCTCTCTCAAACACGTGGGGTGGGCGGGGGACTTCAGATGTAGTCTCGCGTTACTTCCTCACACCAAACTAGGTAATTCCGGAACCTCATGACAGCTTCCAGCGCGGGAGATTTCCTCCTGGTTGTGCTTGAGTGTGGACGTGGTGTTGTGTGTTCGTTCTACTTTTCTGCTGCTGCTGTGTGTTAACATATTTGTCAACAGCTTAAACGTCGGATAACTCTGTGATTTTGGCTTCATTGTGCAAGATGGAAAAAGAAAATACCCCGCCGACGCCAGCTCATCAAAACGGGTAACGTGTTTTGTGCCACTCATGTGTTTAGTTTAGTTCTATTAGTCCATCCTAACATTACGGTATGCCAAAGTAGCTTGATGTATTCAAACAAAAAACGAACCTGTTCAAAATAACCGTCAAGGTGACAGTAGGGTGAGGCAAAGCATATGTTTAAAAATGTCTTTGTTAAAATTACATTCGGTTGACCAACTACTTGCATAGCATGTAACAGTGGGAATCTTACAAGCTTTACTTGTAGGTTGACATAGACTAGCCCCCGTAACATTACGTGCAGTTGTCTGTCTTTATTCAAAAATCTAGCGTGGCAAAAGGTAATACTTCATATAATGTAACTCCAGACGTTGTCAGGAACCACTCTTTGATTCGGCATAGCTATAGTCCACTAAGAAGCACTAATTCCAATAAAATCTCAACTTTTAGAATTAGTTCACCCCGGTTTTATTCATGGTATGTGATTTTAAGGCTGGCTTCTAACTATTCGTAAAAGGTCTTAAATCATGTTCTACGCGGTGTGTACACAGAAGAATTAAATTGATCTATGGCTGCACTCTATGTTGCTTATCCTTCATCTTGATTCAGTTTGGGAACGCGCATGAAGTTCAGCATGCGGAAATAGTGTGTAGGTTCTCAACGTGGGGTCCGGGGACCACCACGGGTCCTTGAGGGGGTTCCAGGGGGTCCCCAGCAAATTGATGAATTGTTAAATTTCACCATTATTTCATTTACAAGAAGTTAACACAATTAGAGAATGTAGAAGAATGAGTGTTTTGATCATAGCTTTGCTGTTATCTCTCTACAATACAGATAGTCATGGAATTCTGGACAAAATCATATCTGACAATAAAAATATTCTCAGATTTTAGTCCGAGAGACAAAATCTCATCAAATAGGGGTCCGTGGCTCTAATGTGTCTCTCAAGTCAAAAATGGATTGGGCTTAAGGGAGATTTGTTTTTCCCCATATTAGACACTGTTATATTTGATTTACTGTCTCCTATCTATCTATCTATCTATCTATCTATCTATCTATCTATCTATCTATCTATCTATCAGTATCTCTAAGAAGAGAGAGGACTACCTGGAATGGCCCGAGTATTTTATGGCTGTGGCCTTCCTGTCAGCTCAGAGGAGCAAGGATCCGAGCTCACAGGTATTTCATTTCAGTTTCAACTTGCTTTATTGAGATGATGAGTACATTCCTATGTTGCCAAAGCGAATACAATAATATATGCGTATAAGTACTAAAACACACACACTTCATCCTTCACACATACTGCACAAATCAACTTTTCCTCTCTCACAGTCTCTCGCATACACACTAGGGTTTGTATGCATAGAGTTTTTATGTAATGTCTGCAGATATGTCTATTCCATTCTATTAGATTGAATGTAAATGTTGATAAAGGGCCTGATTGTTAAATATCTTTGCGTTTTCTAAATTACCTGTAGCTGCACTGATTCATCCACTTTTCCATCTACTGTATCACACTCATAAGTCAACAAACATTCTATTTTGTAGTATGTTAATGGGTTAACTTTTTTGTAACGGCAATGAACAGTTGCACTAGGGCTGGGCGATAATTCAATATTATCGTTTATCGTCTTTCAGTGGACTCATATTGTGATGATATGAAGATATTTTTATATCGTGACACACGTCTGCTGTCTAAATTGATGATGACAAGCCAATTTTACTTAAAAACTCTGATAAAATGAGGTATGGTAGGAATATTATTTGAAAATTTCAGTTTTGTTTGACACCACACCTAACATTACCATTCGGTTCAATGAGATGAGCATTCATTTGATTATTTAACGTGATTTTGCATACATGAACCATATCGTGATAGGCTATATATTGATATCAAGAAAAATCCTTATGATTATCATGATATTGATTTCAACCATATCGCCCAGCCCTAAGTTGCACAACCGAATGAGAATTCCTTCCCACTGTCTGCAGCTGATCTTGTAATGGCACAATGCTGTTTAGATCACAATATCTGAAATGCATCATTTAGCTACAGTTTGCTCCTACAACCCTTGTCTAATGCAGTGGTTCTCAACCTTTTGGCTTGTGACCCCTTAACACGAATCAATGCCTACTCATGACCCCTGTCACAGGCTGAATATACAAAGTGCTGATTTTGCCCTTTCAAGTTGTTTTGTGTGATTAATTATCAGAGGACATGATCATTTTTATTTTTTTTCCTTTGCCATAAATCATTTTGTGACCTCCCAAAATGATCTTGCAAGTCGTGTTCCCCTGGCGGGTCCAGCCCCCGAGGTTGAGAACCGCTGGTCTAATGCACCCGGATGTCCCCAGTTTACATAAATCGTATTAGTTTATTCAAGTAAAGGCTTATGTTTGCAGACAAATGCCTTGCTGAATGTAGTTCAAATTTAGCACAAAGGAGTCCTACACTGTGTTTTTTCTTTCCATACTTCCCACCTACACTGGCACTCCGTACCCACGTTGACCCCATTGCCCCTGCAATCCTTCACTTTTTTTCTCCCTTTGTCTCTCTCATTGTAACTCACCACAGACATTGACTATAACCCCTCACCCTGTATGCTCTTATCCTTTTCTTGCCTTTCTTTTATACACGCGAACCGCACACATTGAACGTAACACTGCCTTTGTGTGAGGCGTCCACTTCACTATCCATGGTATACCATTTAATTATTAAGCAGGCTGTCAGGATCTCCTCATCAGGACCCATGTTTTTCTTTTCTGATCACAAATCTGTCCAAAACACCTCAGTGGGTTTTGACACCTTTTTTTGTTTGTTTTTTTTAGCTGTTTTGCACATATGCGCATGCGGTCACGCACACACACACACACACACACACACACACACACACACACACACACAGTTACAGTGAGTTGCGTGGTGTCCCTTGTGTGTTTTCAACAGTGTGTTCCACCTTGTCAGGTGGCATAAAAACACACTGAAGTCTATCATGTAGTGCTGACATTGAGACACACACACACACACACACACACCACCCACTACTCAAACTACCCTAGTAGTTTAGAAGCAAAGAATATTGATTCTGTGTCAGCTGCTGCAGTTTTTGATGTGCCCTTTTGCTGCAAAACTAAGCAGCCAGTTTGGGCCAAATAAAGTTGATTCAAAATGAATTGCATGAAGTCTTTCTCAAGCTCGGAACCAAACTGAGTAAATGTGGTCTCTCACCCTGCGGTCCAGGATCATTAGAACATTAGTAGTGTTATCATATTGTTATCATGTATCATGTTGGATTTTTCAAACGCACACCTGCCATTCATTTCTACTAGATATTAAGGTTGGGCAATTGAACAAATACAGCGGGTATCAGTGATAGGCCGAATCCATCACCGGTGGAAATTCGTTGCCATTTTTAAAAAAATTTTTTTTTATCCCCATTTAAATTCGCTTTATATTTGGTAAATTAATATGTAGCCTACTGCAAGACATTCAGGGTGTGCCGTTATATACATTTTTATTTTCATTGAGACCAAAGCCATGTTGAATACATGGTGACATCTGCTGGCTAAACAGCAACATTGCGATGATTGAGGAACATATTATTTTGGCAGTGAGGCAAGTTACCTAGGCTAATTGTTACAACTTAAGGTGACGTTCAAGGCACAGTGATATTGGCATGGCCTTTCTAAAATGTTGGTATTTAGCTAATTTGCCAAATAAGTGATTCTGTTAAGTCCATTAGCAACCTCCGCAAACCAACCATTGCAAACCATGACTGCACATTGCACACTACACTGTCCTCCTCCCTGTATTTACTGATATACATTGTTGGCCTACAAGTAAGCTGATACAAAGCTGACTTTTCAATCGCAATGCAAACTAATTTAATTGAGTTTGTTTGCCTTTGTGCATTACACAGAAATGGTAGATGGAAAACATTAAGTGTGTGCATTATTTATTTAGTTGTTTAGGTTAGTGAGCGACTACAATATTACTAACACTGAAACATGCACGTGGTCAAAACTGTCCTAAATTAGCCTACTTTTCATAGCTGGTATACATGTTAAAAAATAACTTACGGTTTGTATGAACAGGAAGTTATCGGTAGTGAAAACTTTTACCACCCGCCTTCTTTTATCTGATTGGCTAAGTGACCAAAATGTGACATTGACGAGCGGCGCTGCTGTTTGGCTTTCGACAAAAAGTTGGAATGTGCAAGGCGAGTCGCATGGAATAGGAAAGCAGCAGGAGCATCATACCAGAGGAATATAGTGGATGGCATAGAGTGCCTAGAGTTTTGCTGGTGGTTGAGTTTGAGTGAGAAGCAAATTCAGAATTTTTGTGGTTACTAAATGCATTTTGTGTCAAAGCAATGAAAAATAATTTACAGCTTGATCTGGATAGAGCGCTGTTGTGCTGTGTGAAGGGTTTTGAAAAAGTGAACTCGTTATTGAAAAACTAATATTTCTTAGTGCCTGTTGTAAAGTTACACTTAGTTAAAAACCGTGGGCCGGTTGCACAAAACACCTTAAGGTAAGATTTTCCTTAAAGTCTGAGTTAAGGTTTCCTTAAAATAAAATCGGTTCCACAAAACACCCGTAAGTCTTCTTAAGGTTTCCGTAAAATGTTCACTTCAGTATTTAAGGTTTTCTCCTTATCTTGGTCTTATACTTAAAGAGTCCCTTAAAGTTAGTTAAACCGTTGCACAAAAGACCTTAGCAACCAAAGTAAGGAAAAAAACTTAAGGTAGGCCTACCTCTGACTCTATCTTAACCGCAACATGGCCGAGTTTATGGCGATAAATGAAGAAGTTGTCGTATTTTTTCATACTTTAAGTTGCAATTTCCTCCCACATTCGTTTTTTTCTGTTTGCTGTTATTTGTGGATCAAATGTACTTTTTAGTATATGCTTTCTATTGTATTCCTCCAGAAGTATAAATTGGGTGTTCTTGTGTTCTTTTCTTCTGCCATTTTTTTACTATCTGTAGGCCAACTTTGTGAGACGATAACAGATGAGATGATCACAGGTATCACAAGCGCAAGTGCAAGCAAACAAACGTTTCTCCATGGAAACTAGAATTTTACCGCTGTAAAATCTTTCAATGCAGTAAATGCCATAATGTTTTTCCTTAACTAAGGGACTAAAGGATTCTGTGCAACACCCTTAAGTAAGTCCCTCAGCTAAGGAGAAATTAAGCCTTAAGTGTCATACTTAAGGAGAAAACTTAGTTAGGAACAGATTTGCATGAAACTCTGTGGAAAGTTTGGTAATGGGGTAAGGACGACAGGGGGGCTTGGTGGTGTGCGTGGCTTCTCATAAAATGGCACATAACTTCCGAACAGATTCACGCAACACCATGAAGCTTTGTGGGAAGTTTGGTCATGAGGCAAGGATTCATAAACAATTTGGACAGTGCATATCGTCCAACTGTATATTGTACTGTATATTATGTACCATTTAAGCATACTGACTTAAAATGACAAATTGAGATCATTTTAAATATCAATATGGGTGATGAAATTCCAAGTATAGGCAATCATAAAAGGCAACAATAAGACATTGGGCCTCACGCAAGAACATTTTCGTATTCTAAAATTTCTCCTACTTTTTTCGTGAGTTGGACTCGTACGAGTGTGCCACGTCAGATTCACCAAACGCTCGCTTTTTGCAATCGGCGACTATAAAGCATTATCGTAATTCTCCGATCTCATATTTATACTGAATATCAGCCGATTCTGATTGCTGGCCGATCGATCGCGGCATCCCTACACATTACCGCTGTGTTATCCTCAGCTGTAGCTCAGGTGACAGCCAATCAAAACCAACATGTAAATTAAGCTTTACATGTAAGTAACACCTGTCTGCCTGTGTGTCAATGGGCAGCAGAGACGCATTAGAACGGCAGATGAACCTCTTCCTCCTCATGCACTCCTACTGCTCTAATTGCAATGTTGGCCATGATAAACTGAATGTTTATGATGTCATTACTGGAAATATAAATTGGCTGGTGGTGATTGTGACCTGATGAAGACCTATCAAAACATTGTAAGATAAATATATGGGAGCATTGGCAGCAGTGTGCAGCGTTCTCTTTCTTAAATACTTTAGCTCTACTACAATCCAGCACCTGCTAAAAAGTTTATGGGAATGTGCGTATGGTCATCTCTTTTTTTTTATTATGATAAAGTGAAATCGGATGGAAACTAGCGTTTACAACCGCAATCAGAGCGGTGATTAATAATTGCAAAGCCAGTCATATTTATTAAACATTTTCACGTGTGTCCAGTGATAGCCTAATGAATGCCCTGGGATACAATGTAACTAACTATTGATTTTTAAATAGTGTACATTCATTTTCATTAGTTAACATTTATTTCTACAATATACCATCTGACTAGAACAGGCGGTATTTTTTTGTGCTTTTATGAATCGCATTCACAATATGTAAATGCTCAAAAGGGGTGGAAGAACGATGTTGTACATATATACGTCTATGGTGTAATCCGATGCGTTAGTATTATTATACTTCAATGTGTGTTATAGGGAGGGAGTGAGGGGCCTTGAAAGGGCCTAGAAATTGTAATAGCCCCGGGGCCTACCACGTAATTAGTCCAGCACTGACTTCTTCAACCAATTAGGGACCGGAAAAAATTATATCCCAGACAAGTCGGCATGCTTCTGAGGAAGCTTTTGACTAAAAACTCTTGGCCTGACGATGTTTTTCTCCCCCATCCTCTCTATATGTGAGTGTAATTGGGTGCGAATCTGGTTTGAAACCTTGTAGTGTGCACCGGACCTCAGAGAAACTTGTCGATTTCATTCTAATACACTCCCTTAGGGCCCTTCAATTTCTTTATATTTGGACCAGGTTTACCATAGTTCACAATTAGGCTGGGTTTCTCGATGGCTTGGCCAAGGCATCCTGATGTGGATCCTGAAATGTAAAAAAAAAAAAAAAAAAGTAATGTTACTCTTTACCCACTCATTTCAGAAGTAATATTCCCTGGCAGCAGTAATTTGTTACGCCACTTGTTATATTGCTTTTGTGTTAAACCTTTCCAAAACCGGCAATTGCCTCCTCTCTTGCCTTCAAAAATTGGGGCTTGGTTGTTTCGCCTGGTGTTTCCTATGTGAATGAATATTTGAAAGTCTAGTTTTACAAGCTTCCAGTTACTACACATTGAAAAAGTTGAACTGCAGCAAAGCAAGACAAATACACTTTTGTTTAGTAAACTTGGTCAGAAAAGGTACTTCGAACTACTTTGTAAAAAATGTTTGGACACATGACTGCAAAAAAATACCACTGATTAGGATGTTAAACAATTTTTTTTTTTTTTTTAATTGAAGTAAAGTGCAAGGAATGTTGATGGACTTTCTAATGGCTACACTCTACTAACCGAAGCAGAGTAGGGGTTTCTGGCACAACTTCACCTACCTCCAAGGTGCATGGAGAAGGCAAGAAGGTCAGACCCGGCACCCACGGTCATAGAACGGGACCCGACCCGGACCCGATTGACCATAATAAAACGTGGACCCGAACCCGTACGGGTCCCGGGTCGGGTCTCGGATCCTACGGTCCGGGTAGACCCGTGAAGACCTCTACCCTATTTAAATGTTGTTTGTAATGTGTTTCATGACAACCCTGATGAAGGCCACAAGCCGAAACGCGTTGGTCAAACAATAAAGTTGTTCTATATACTACAAGTGTTGCTGGAGTTTTGACCTTTTTACACACTCTACTAACCAACAGAGGTGAATGATCAGGAAAACAAAATAACATTGCTGTCCAATGTTTATATCATCCTTTCCCTCGATAAAATCATAGTATTGGGAATACTTCCACCCAGAGAAAGTAAACTTTTCTGCCATTTCTCATTAAAATAATGGGAATATTTCCAACCGCGAATGTCAACTTTTCTGCTATATCTCATCAAAGCAATGGGAATACTTGCACCCAGTGTAATCAGAATCAGAAACTTTTGTCCGCCAAGTACAATGTACAGGGAATTTCTCTCGGTGCAAGTCAACTCAGATTTTTCATAGAAACATATATCGCATGGCCCGCCCTGGACACTGAAAAAAAAACCATTGACAACCCCCCTGCCAAATTTAAAGAGGGAAGACCGCAGAACTATACACTGAAACTTTTATGTTTATTTAGTGCTAGATATTTGACTGAAATAGCTTTCTTACTTGTTACCAGTGGGAAACATTAGAACTACATTGATGGCTACCGGCAGCTTGACACATATATTTTTTTATTCAAGGTCCGCCTTGGAAATCTGACAGCGATGTGTGATCATTGTAAGATTAGACTATTTTCTAGATTTAAAAATTCACAGCTAGATTAAACAAATGTCAAATCTCTCTCCCTCTCCGTAGGTAGGAGCCTGTATAGTGAACCCGGAGAATAAGATTGTTGGTATCGGTTACAACGGTATGCCCAATGGTTGTGACGACGACCTGCTGCCATGGTCCCGATCAGCTGAAAACCGGCTGGACACAAAGTACCCTTACGGTGAGATCGCACACACACACACACACACACACACTCCTTGCTCTCGAACAATCAACATCAGTTCTTTAAAACCAAATCAGCTCTACTCAGACTCTTATCTAGGGACCTGTAAGTAAAAAGTTTTATTTTTTTCTCAAAACCTATGTTATTTGTTCTCAATTTCTTTTTGTTTTTTTGTTTCTATGTAATTATTAGGGTTGGGCTAGTTTCCAGTGTAACCGGTTTAATAAGGTGTACAAGCTCACATCGGTTTTTAACATGATAAATACAATATGTAATAGATAATTATATAATTTACTGACTTGTACCCCTTTCACAAATCATTACTGCTTTTGTTGAGAAGCGATGCAGGACAGCGTTTGTTTACACTGTTCAGCTGTTCAAGATGGCGCAGACTAGAAGAAGTTTTTTTTTTTTTGTGAGAAGGCAGTGGAAGAAGTACTTACAACTACTAGTAATGCAGACCAGTATTGCAGTCCTGCAGACCAGGAGAAGATATATCAGATAAAATGGAGTGTTTAACGGCACTGGGATCTACAGCAGGGGCTGAATTTCAGTGCGACAACACACTTGGCGCGCTCTCTCTCCCTCTCTCTCTCTCTATAAGGCTTCGAGCCCCCTCTGCTGTTGCAGCATCTCTCGCTAGCATACAATGATGTGAACTTTTTTTAAGATTTTTTTTATTTAGGTATTTTATGCTTTATTGACAGAGATAGTGTGAGAGAGAGACAGGAAGGTATGGGAGAGAGAGAGGGGAGGACATGCAAGAAGAAGCTGTAAAGGCTTCATCAACTCAATTTGATGTCGACAGCATACTTCTGACAAAACTGAAGTTAGTCTTAAGTCAAAGTTTTCAGCCATTTTTATCTTTAGCGTAGCTACACAGACAAAGGAAACTTGTTTCTACCCGCGCAGAAAAACTAACCAGAGATGTGTTTTCAAACACACACAAGACAGAGGTGTGGCTACACGAGATGAACTGCATTGTGGGCATTATAGGGCCCTACTTATCCCAGTCTTTAAGTAAATGACTGTACCAATGACTGTATCAGAATGCCAACTCTCTGCCACCCTCTTCCTACCCCGTTGAAGAATTTATTTTATTTTCAGAAATAAGATTAAACTTGAATGATCCCCAAGGAGAAACTGTGCCATTGTAGCAGCAAAAGTGATGGGATACGCCAAAGAAAAAAACGAATATAGCACAAAAATAGAATACAGACAAATTTGGGGTTATATACATTATAACAATATCAAAAATATACTGTACGAAACTTCACTGTTTTACTGTGAAGTTAAATAATACATCTCAAGGTATGAGTCAGTTACATTTGTCAAACAATGCCATTCTTTCATTGTTGTGTGTATACCTCTACTGCTACAACCGCTGCTACTAGTAATGATAATAACAGTATTTGTACAGCAATTTTCTGTGGGGCATACACATGATCCCATGATTTTCTTTTATTTCTGAATTTTTAAAAAAATTTTTTTTAGATATTTCTATGTGCAGCTAGGGCCATATTTCCTAGGTTGTCCATATTCAGCTGCTTCAGTTCAATCTGCTGCTCAATCTCTCAAAGGCACTAGCACATTAAAACCTCTAGAGGGAGATAGAGGATAAATAATGAACTTGTCTGCACCTTGTCTATTAATAAGAAGCTCTCTCTCTCACTCTCTCTCACTCTCTCTCTCTCTCTCTCTCTCTCTCTCTCTTTCTAATAATAGTTTAATTAGGCTGGGCTGCTGTTACCAGATGGCATATTTGCCAGCTACCGCACGTGTGTGTACGTGTACATGTTAACACGTATGTGCACACATACTCCCTTCATCATTACTGGGTGCGTTTGTTTTCTTTGCATGTTTAAGAGGCCTTGCTTTTTTCTGTTTTTTTTTGTGTCTGTATGGATTTGCGTATTCCGTCCTCTTTACTTTGGCAGCCATGACTAGTGGCGTTTTTTAAAGGATTATTCCGTGTAACTTTCATCAGTCGGCAACAAGCTGTTGCTGCCTTTGACGTCAGAGCCTCATTACTTTGTTCTTTATCGATCACAGCACATCAGCCCTATTAAGCCGAAATGTTCCGGTTACAACTCAGACATCTGGGACTCACTCGGGGTGAGAGTTTGTGTTTGCTGATTTACATTAATGCCGGTGTGTGTGTGTGTGTGTGTGTGTATTAGTATGTGTGTGCTTATGTGTGTAAATCAGACTAATCAAATACACCAGAGGCACTCTTCTGTTTTTTATTTTTCATTTTTTTTAAATTATCAGGTTCTTACAGTTTGAGAGGGTTGGCTGGCATCAATTAGGCTTACAATAATGACTGGCATAACTTTAAAGGAATAGTATCCCACAAAACTCAATTGATTTAGGGAACAACAGCTGTTCCTTTTCTAGTTCTTAGACACTCAGAAAGTTTTCTAGCCTGTGTATGCATGAGTGTAGATTCTTTCACTAGCTATGCCTGGCTCATTTAATAAGTGTTAGTTTGTGAAGCTTACCATTATTTGTGTGACAGCTGTTCCACAGCTGTGTGTGTGTGTATAGTCTTTTACAACCAAAACGGGCATGTTAGAGTTATTTAGCAAAACTTAAATTAGTTGGGTAACAGCTGTTCCTCTTGAGTTCTTGGACAGTAATAAACTTATGTAATTACCATCAATTTGTCTTTCACAAGCATGAATGTAATGATTCATGAGATATCATTTCATCATATCAACTGCTCCTATTGAGTTCTCAGACATTTGGAAAGCTGGTTTCAGTTACTTTGTGTGTTTGTGCATAGTTTCATACATCTATGATTACCATAGTTTGAAAAAGCTGAACTGTAAAGTTTAGTTTGCTGAACACAAATGCTTTTTTTTTTCAGCAAAGTTCTGCTTCACATCCATACACAAGGCTGGAAATTAAGCTCATTTGGCAAGTGGGATTTTCATTTTAATCCAAAACCTTAACCCACATAGACCTTCCACAAATTAACATTTAGCTAGGCTGTTACAGAAATAAAAGTGATTCTCACCTGCATGCTATCTCTGCAGTTCCACAGTTAAAACCATGATGTTGTCACTGTTTCCGTCCACCAATGTGCTGTAGCCTCTGTGGGAGTACCGACTTAGCTCAGCTGAGGTAAAATAAATTAAACACAACCTCTGTGAGTGAACATTATCTTTTTGCTAACAGAATTGTGAAAAAAATGCAAAGTTTTTTGCAGTTGTCAGCCAATGAAATAAAATGAATAGAATGCTTGGCCTACGAGCAACCTCCCAGTGGTAATCACTGAAATGAGGTGCTGTGTTTGGCTGGAATGAAAACCTAAAGTAGTGATTCTCAACCTTTTTCATATCAAGGACCCTAATTTAATCAGTCACGGACCCCCATTTGATGAGATTTTGCCTCTAGGACCCAAATCTGAGAATATTTTTATTGTTGGATATGATTTTGTCCAAAATTCCATAACTATTTGTATTGTAGGTAGAGAGATAACAGTGAAACTATGATCAAAACCGTCATTCTTCTACATTCATAATGGTGAATTTTAACAATGCATCAATTTGCTGGGGACCCCCTGGAACCCCCTCAAGGACCCCTGGTGGTCCCCGGACCCCACATTGAGAAACACTGACCTAAAGACTGGTTAAGGTTTGGGCAAATGGGCATTAATGGAGTAGGCAAGCAATGGAAGGTTGGTGAAAGCAAATGTTACTGAAGCTATGTCCAAGAGTTTGAAAAAAAGGGTTACCGGAGGTAAAGGACTGTGGGTGAGGTAATGGGTCAGGTGTTCCCTATTGAGCCGTTACAGATGGTCAGTTTGGCACGTTGGCATTTTTTGCCAATTAAAGAATAATTATTTGGCCATACACACACACACACATGCATATTTTCATTTACCTCTGGATAACCCCTCATTCTACTTTTACTTCTACCCAAAACTTCTCTTTCAAATTTTATTTTTTATTTTATTTTCATTTCATTCTGATATCCTGAGATGGAACATTAAGCACCTTGTGGTTTTTCAGTAATTTTACTAATGCTCCCGGTTTAACCAACACGTGATGCAGTTAAAAATGACAGTCAAGATACCAAAAGGGAGATCTGTTACCGGGCAGGAATTATACCACGGCCAAACAGCCAGTGCCGTGGATGCCCCGGAGTGTGTCCATAATGCCTCTTCTCAAATGAACTCTCCACACGGCCGGTTTGGCCTGTCCAGTTTTCAACTGGCCGTTGTGCCTTAAAACAAAGTTGTGGATTTCCTCATTTAAAACTACATGCGACGCAGCAAATAAACAAACTCACGTTTCCCAGAGTCTCCGTCTTCACGCTGGACATCAACAGTAGCGCCAGATTTCTCCCACTCCCGCAAATATATCTGTAACGTTAATGTAAACATTAACAGCTAATTATTAATTAAACTGAGAGGGAGAGAGAGAAGCCATCGCTAACTGCTAAACTATCGCTAACTGCTCAGCTAAGTAACTAAACAACTGTGGGATTAGCGAGAAAGTTGCTAAAAGAAGGAGAGAGCTATGAGTGCTTGAGCAGAACTAGAGTCAGTTTAAATGTACAGTGGGTAATTAGCCGCTGTAATGAAGAATATAGCAAAATGAACCGGGTTGAGAGCAGCAAAAACACTATCAGTAGCAGTAGCCTGCATGTGAGGCATTTAGGGGACATCGGTAAATTGTAGCATCTACCGATAGTCTGCATGTGAAGCGTTTAGGGAACATCTGTAATTTGTAGCTACAGAAAATAACCTGGGTTACACTTGCGTTATCGTGTGTTACTGGACATGTAACTAACTTTGCAGTCTGAGCCATCTTACATATGTTCTGTGTCACACTGCAGCACTTCATTTTTCTATTAGGATATTTATTTTGTTGAGGAAAAAGGACTGAAAAAAGGATTTTAATAACCATTGGTTTTGGCCTTGGTGCCCTACATTTTGGCGGCGATGCCCCAATAAATTTGTATTTATCAAAAGCCAAAGTGGCCTTGCCCTAAAAATGATTTAATTCCAGGCCTGCTGTTGGGGTTGGTGAGCTGTAGCAATCCAGTGCAAGTTGAGTTAGTTTAGACAGCCTAAGAAAAATACAGAAGACTTGTGTAAACGTGGGTCACCAACAATTTAAAAATGTTATAAATATTTACATTGAGTAGGAATCTACGAGCAAGGGACTAGTGATTCCAAATCCCATTTTCTGTGCTTTTTTTTGTTTAACTGCTTCAACTCTTCCGTGAAAAAATGAGTGAAACAGTGGTACGCTGTGGTAGCCAGGAGAGAGACATAAATTAGCCCCAGCCTTTCAGTTTTGTAAAGTCAAGCAGAGGAGTACATGCCATGCTGTAACGGTTTAATGGTAATGTTAAGTTTGGCTGGGGAACGGGGTCTCCTATGGTTCCTGTCGAACTGGACTAGCTTCGGTTTAGTGATTTTTGGATGTTAACATGCACTCTTCACCTTCTATCTCAGTCCAAGGCCTTTTAAAGGTCTGGAACATGTTTAAGGTTATTACACAAGTGCCATTTTTGTCAATTTATTACATTACTTTACTTTTTCCTGTGCTTTATTTCCATCTGTTCACATTGCACACAGGGTTCCTGCGGGTCTCTAAAAAGTCTGAAAAACACTTAAAATAACTTACTGAAATTTAAGGTCATAAAAAAGTATGACAATGTCTTACAGTCAGTTATTGGTGGTCTTAGTTTTTTCACCTTGTAATGGCAGTGTTTCCCATATATTATATATTCTACAGTTAGCTAAGGGATGTGATTAGCTAACAGTTACTGAGAGCAAGTTTTATGACAGCCAGCAAAACTTAACGTTTGGTAAATTGAAGACTCTACTGTAGGTCAAGTTTCCTCACCTTCTTGGCTAAATCAGATAAAACAGGACATTTCCCCGCTCGATCTTTCAGATGAGTTTATTGAGGTATTTCCCAATGTTCATCGTGGAAAATCCAGATTCACATCGATATGTGGAACCAAACATGGTGAACACATGAATGGCCACCTTCTGAAGGTGGGCAACATTTGCTGCAGTAACGCAATCGGCGACCCGCCTCGCTTTGGAAAAAAGTGGCGGAAACGAAGCAGAGTGGTAATGTGTTGTTTGTTGCCAGGCAACCAAAGTAACGCTGAGTTGTTCTCTTGAGAAGTGACGCGTGAGTTCTGCTCAAGTTGAACTATTTTCAACCACTGCGGAAAAATCCTTGATCCGCGACACACAAACACACACACACAAGCGGCTCCGTGAAAGTAAAAATCTAGGATGGTTAACTTGCGCTCTGCAATGTGTGAAAACATATGCGTTCATGGCCTCGCACACAACGCGTTGGACACTACTGTGACCCAAGGTCTGTTCCAGATTGATCTGTAGTTCGATCCGGACCTTGGTCCAGAGTTTGAGAAGCCCTGCTTTAAGCCCTGCAGTAACTATCACAGGCAACATTTTAGTTTTATAGTGCCTTTCATTGCACTCACTCTGTAACCATCTGTAAATGTTAGCTGTGCAGGTAGCAATTAGATAGGACTGGGCATATCACTGTGAAAATATCTTTTAGGTGAAAACATTAAATTTGACATTAACTGACCACTGATTTCAGCACTTCATTGCACAGTAATGACAGCCAAATAAGTGGCAGGCTGCAGTTTCTCACCTCCGGAGTGTTGGACATGCTAGATAGTAGTATGGGGGGGTTAGTATTAGCCCCAGAGAGCTGTATCGTTTCCGTTACCGCTCACCATGGCACTTCTAGAAGTTTTCAAGAGTCAGGAAAGCTTTGTCGGGTGGTGCCAGCCAGGAGACCCATCTGCAGCTCAACATCGGTAAGACAAACGAGGTGGTGTTAGATTTCCAACTGACTTCTGTCACCATTCAGGGTCAGGAGAGGGAGATGATTCAATCCTAGAAATCCCTGGGGGTTCTCATCAACAACAAACTGGGCTGGCCCGACAACATTGATGAACTCTACAAGAAAGGATAGAGTATATGCTCACCATGTGGCGTGCTTTCAAGGTGTGCAATAGACTTCTGCCAATCAGTAGCGGCCAGTACATTGTTATTTGCTATTGTGAGCTAAGGAGGCAACATCAAGACCGGGGATGCCATCAGGCTCAACAAACTGGTCACACGTCCAATAAGTGTCTCAACACTAAACAATTGAATATGACTGTGATCGGTCAAAGGGTCGTGCTATAATCGCCTTCCAATCTCAAATTTGAAAAAAAAGAGGTATAAAATCTTAACTTTGGCCTAGAGAGCTGTGATCCCACAGCATTGTCCTCCTAAACCTTAAAAAAACATGTTTTTTTTTAAAATTGTCATCAATTTATTAGTAAACGGACATAAAACTGTAATATCTTGAAAACTGTGTGTACAGTAGATCAAAATGTTCAGCTGCAAAGTTTGATAAATTGACAATGTGACATGTTCAAGATAGTTTTGTCAGTCTTCATCAAACTAAAGACCAATGATGTCTGTACTGTGGAGATGACTGGAAAGTCATGTAAATTGATTGATGGGGGCACTAATAAAGTTAGAATATTCTTTCTGAGGCTTTCAACATAGGTTGGACTATCACGTTTCCCCCCTTTGGGAGTTGGCCTAGTGGTTAAGGTGCAGGTCTTCAAAGCACACGATTGTGAGTTCAAATCCCAGACCTGCCACCACCAAGTCAGGAATAGCCAACCAACAAAAACCTGTCAGTGGTATCAGGATGATGTATATGAGATGATTAATGATGAAATTAATGATGTGATGAGTTATACTTTATTGATGGCATGCACCTGGCATCTCAGGTCTAAATCAGTCCCTATTAGATGGCTAGCATGAAAACCAGTTGGGAACCATGACGTGTACATCATGGCGTTCTTTGGCTCTGGGGTGCTCACAACGCTACTAACATTTGTGCTTACTACAAAATTCGTTGGATTCCGATCAAACGCATCTACACAAACCAGTTTGTCTGACAATCCATACTACCAAGGGATAATAACGGGAAATCATGGACATGAACATGAGGACATCAAAACCCTGGGGTTAGGGAAATACACCATCCTCTCCACTTTTCTATATCCCATAACCGTAACGGGGCGTCTGTGCTTTTGTAAGGAATGATATTAACTTCACCATTGGATCAGACGATATATATATTCGCCTACCCAAAACTAAACCTTTTCTAATAGGGGTGTGTTACAGACCGCCTTAGCAAAATGTTTTTTTTTATGAAAGCCTTGAAAATGTATTGGCTAGTTGCAACGGTATAACAAAAAACGAATGTTTTCTACTAGGTGATTTTAATACTGATGTTTCCAAGAGAAATTGCCCAACGTATGGAGCTTTCACCAGGTTTAGCAAATTATTTGACTTGACACAGCTGATTAGTGAACCCACCCGAGTAAGCCAATTGATCTCATTATGGTGTCAGATGAAGCCAACATTTCCCAGCATGGGGTAATTCCTTATGGGTTTCCTGACCATTTCATGACATTCTGTACTAGGAAGAAAAAATTTTAAGTCATAAAACTATAATGATCAGATCACTTAAGAATTATTGTGTTGAGTCCTTTAGGGAGCAGTTGGGCAGGATGAATTGGACCGCTGTGCTGCAAAATCACTCTGTCGATGAGGCCTGGGACATGTTTAACCACTGCTTTCTCAAGGTTGTGAATACTATGGCTCCACTTAAGCAGGTCAGGCTAAAGCAGAGAACAAGCCCATGGTTTAATCCAGAGATCCTATAAGCTATTAAGCAAAGAGAGGAGGCATTGCATAGATTTAAGATATTAAGGGAGCAAGCTGATGCTGATAGCTACAAAACATGGGGAAATGAAGCTCAGAGAAGAATCAAAGTTGCGGGAAAAAAAAAAGAGTACTACATGGTTCAGATCAAGGAAAACAAAAATTTGCATTTTTGGTCCCAGTTACAGATGAGCCACTGAGATCTCAATGAATCTGACTGGACTCCTCAAGGTCTGCTGACCTTCCACAACCTTACATATAACTTCTCTCTCACCCCTTATTGTGGAATGTACAATGTGACCTTAAATTTCTGATCAAATGAAGCCAAATGCAATTATTCTCTTTAACAGCCAATGTACTGTCAATCCAAACCAAATGGAACGTAGCCTAAATGTTACACATACATTTCAAAATGAGTGGAGTAGTGAGGATGTTAGTGGCCAATTGGAACGCTAACGGCCCTCAATCACATTAGCATATTGCGTTGCACCCACACATTGAGGATAGGCGATATTGAATATTGATTTTGATTTGAAATCTTTGCTTTGACTGTGTATTGACTTTATCTTTATCTTAGATTGACTAGATCTGTCTTGACCAAGGCATCTTCCCTTTACTTATTGATAGTATATTGTTTTGTCTTATTAAGCGTTAACCAACCCTTATTAAGCATTAACTAACCCTTATTAAGCATTAACCAACCCTTATTAAACATTAACCAACCCTTATTAAACATTAACCAACCCTTATTAAGCATTAACCAACCCTTATTAAGCATTAACCAACCCTTATTAAGCATGAACTAACCCTTATTAAGCATTAACCAACCCTTATTAAGCATTAACCAACCCTTATTAAGCATTAACTAACCCTTAACTTAGTGACCCTTATTATAAAGTGCTACCTGCTTTACTAAACATAGTAAATCATCATGCCCTTTAACACTGAATTTCCTGGTTTCCTTTTTCTTATCCTGCTCATTTATAGTTTCACAACTTTCATTAGCTGGGAAATAGACAGGTATTGCTAGCTTTTGTTTCTATTTTTTGGTTTTTATATTTGTCTTCAATTGAAATTCAGGTAGCATTGAACAGGTCTTAAAAAGTTAAATATTTGGCTTTCCGATTCCTGCAGATACCCTACTTCCTATACTTGCTATACCTTTATGTCATTACCACAAATGCAGCCAAAGCACTGTACAGAATCTTTATTTGTTTTAACATTGCGCAAATATTTTGGACACGCCGTGCTCAGTCCTCACATTAAACATATTGAAACGAACATTTTGGAAAAATCAAACTGAAACTAGCAAAGCCCCATCACAAAGCAACACACACTTTGCACACCCCTGTTCAGCTCCCAGATTTTTGCCAGAATAGCTGGTTGGCATTGAGAGGGGTGTGTGCGTTTCTGGCAGAGCTGTATGCCTGTCGTCCTGGTGGGACGTGTTAATCTGCCAGTTGACAGGGGCTATTCATTCCCCATAATTAGCAGCGCAAAGAAGCTTAACACACACACATACAGTGAGAGTAAAAAAAACATTAGGGCAACCTTCCTAATATTTAAGTGCGCCGCTTTTGGCACAATCCATGTCTCGATTGTCTCAAGACAAAAATCCCTCTATAATCTGCCTTATCCCCTTCCTGACTCAAGTGGATTTAACAAGTCGAATCAAAGAGTGATCAGAGTTTTCACCTTTTCACCTTCTCAGTCTGTAAAGGTTTGCACAGGGTTAGGGTATATCACCAAAATGACCAAATCAGAATCTCATGCTATTCCGCGCCGTGTGAGGAAAAGTGCCTAGTGGCAGTGGTCAGAAATGATGGTGCGTATATGAATTATATGCATCTCATATCCCATTAAGATCCAGCATGCTCACAAGTAAGTCAGGAACCACGGGAGAGGGCACAGGTGGTCCATCCAAGAATCTCAGATCAGATTAGAGTTTTTCATATTTACACTCACCGAGCACTTTATTAGGAACACCATACTACTAATACTGGGTAGGTATCAGCTTTCAGCTCAGTGTCAACTGGCTACCAAAGTGCCATCCTCCTCCAGGTTGGACGTGTTGCATTCTGGGATGCTTTTCTGCTCTCCACAGTTGTAAAGAGGTTATCTGAGTTACTGAAGCCTTTCTGTCAGCTCCAACCAGTCTGGCCGTTCTCCTCTGACCTCTGACCTCTCTCATCAACAAGGCGTTTCCGTCCGCAGAACCGCCGCTCACTGGATGTTTTTTTGTTTTTCGCACCATTCTGTGTTGTGTGTGAAAATCCCAGGAGATCAACAGGTTCAGAAACACTCAAACCAGCCCGTCTGGCACCAACAGCCATGCCACGGTCAAAGTCACTGAGAGTCACATTTTTTTCCCCATTCTGATGTTTGATGTGAACATGAACTGCACTGCTGCCACATGATTGGCTGAATGGATAATTGCATGAATAAGCAGGTGTACAGGTGTTCCTAATAAAGTGCTCGGTGAGTGTATACATACAGTACTGTGCAAAAGTCTTAGGCATATGTCAAAGATATCCATAAAGCGAAGATGCTTTCAAAACTAATGAAATGCAGAGTTTCTGAATATCAAAAATTTACAATAAACAGCAGTCTACTGACACACTAATGCAGAAAACAAATACACATCTAAGACTTCTAAGAAATGTATATAAAAAATCTAGGGTGCCTAAGACTTTTGCACAGAGAGAGAGAGAGGGAGAGATTTCATTTCTTTTTTTCTTTTTTCATACTTTTTTCTTTTCATGTATTATGTTGCTTAATTCCCTGTAAAATAAAATGGCAATAAATATATCCTTGGGGGGAAAAAAAAAAAAAAAAGAATTCTGCAATTACAAAGACAAATCCGCCAGAGCTTTAAGGCCTTGGTGGATTTGTCTTGACAGCTGAAGAATTTTGCACTTGCAACTTGTGGGATGAAGGAGACTATTTGCTTGCGCGTTGCTCTTTTCGAGTGCGTGTTTGCACCCACCAACTTGATTTGCATACGTTTCTTACTGAATTAGACTAAACCTCTGTGCTCTTAGCGAAAGCAAATGCACAAATTGCCTGGATCTGGGTGTACGTACACACACACAAACACAAACACACACACACACACCATTCCCACGTTCCCAAAGATACAGGTCACAAGAAAGGATGTCGGATGGGAACATTTCCACACACCGTGTTGCAGATTGCAGTGATTTTGTTGAACGGGACGTATTGTACTGACCCGGGACCGTTTCCCTCCCTCCCTCCCTCTGCTTCCGCAGTGTGCCACGCCGAGCTGAACGCCATTATGAATAAGAACAGCGCCGACGTGAAGGGCTGCACCATATACGTGGCTCTGTTCCCCTGCAACGAGTGTGCCAAGCTCATCATCCAGGCAGGTGGGAGTTGAGAGCGCGCACACACACACACACACACACACACACACTCTCCGGTCAATCGTATCAAGGGTTTTTGAAAGCCGATCCTGATATTTTAGCCGATATTCTATGTCTGCCTCAGGTGGGGGAGAAACTGATTTAGAAAGTGTGTTTCATCTGATGTTATTGTGCTTCAGCTGTGCACCGTTCTTGCTTTGACTCGAGGTGACTTTACAAAATGCTACCCTGCTGCATGAAACCCCTGTGTGTGTGTGTGTGTGTGTGTGTGAGAAAGAAGTTTCTATATCCAAGCAGGAACCTGGAGAGGGAAACCTACTCCCCACTGTGCAGTAGAGGTGAGAGTGTGTGAGTGTGCTATACCGCTGAGCAGTTGAGTTGATGGGTGTGTATATATGTACCCACCCTGCTGTGCACTACAGTAGGTAGCTGGTGTGTTTTTGTTTGTTTGAGCTTGTACATGCACAGCGTGTGCTAATTTGAGCGAGCAGCATGTAAGGGAAGTTTAAGTGTGTGCTGAGTGTATGTCTGAGTCTGTGTGTGGTGAAATGTGAACATGGAGTAGTGTGCGTGTGTGTTTACCGCCAACCCCAGAGACTGGGTTAACCCTAACACCAGTTCAAGGAAAATATTGAATATCTGTATATATCTACGTGTCCTACATAGTTGGTCTGATTTACCCAGAGAGGATGCGGAGATGCAGATCTAGACGGCCCCAATTGGGCCAGTGCCTGAAAAAATATATTTCAAAGTAAAAGGCTATTTCTTCTGTTGTGGAAGTGACAATTTGGGTTGAAATTGCTGAGCTTGCATATTTTTTAAAAGCACCAATAACTACCGCAAACACACACTCGATGCCCACGAGAAGTATGTCGGCAAAGCAGGTAGCTTACAGCCATCATCTGGTCTTATTAATGTATTGGCAAGACTGATGAATGGGAAGACTTACCTGCCTCATGAACTTCCCACTCTGGTTTTTACAGCTGATTACATCTACAGAAAGACTTCATCAGTTGTTTATGTGGGCTCGTCTATGAATACGATAACGGTAACAAGGGCTGGTTTATACTTTGCAATTTTGTTAAATTAGTAAAAAATCATCTATTCATCCATTTTCTATCCAACAGGGCAAGCAGAGGAGCTGAGGCGTCCTTTTCCATTTCTCATTTCCATCCTGACCATTTTTCCTCATTCTTTCTCACTATTCCTCTCCATTTTTCCTAATCTTCCCCTCCCATTTTTCCTATTTCTTCCTCTCCCCTTTCTGTTGTTGTTTCTTCCAGTTAATTTTTTCAATTCACTGTGCTTTTTTGGCATTAAAGTAAGGAACAATACTAAAGCATCAGGATAAAAGGTTTTTACATGAAATTAAAACATGAAATGTAAAAAAAAAAGCAAGCACAGATCCTGTACAGACCCATGGCGTGTGTGTTCAATTCAATGCACTGAAGCATCATGACATGGTTATGGGTTAAATAATTCCACTAATGTGACTTAGATGTTTGTAAATTAACAGCAGAGTGGGGCTCGGTTAGCCAAAGAGACACTAGATGCTATGTCATTACTAGCGTCCCAAAGATCTTTATCCAACTCACCATTAACGAGAACTTCATTTACCAATGCCTTCCAAACGCCGGTTCCTTACCACGGTGAAGTTAGTTAGAAGTTTGTGCCCGGTTGCACAAAAACTCTTAGTTAAATTCTCTTTAATGTTCACCTTAAACTCAAGTGAGTTGCACAAGACCCACTTATCTCCCCCCTCAGGGAATATGCTTAGATAAATCTGCAGATAAGGAAAAGATCCTTAAGTCATCCTTATATTATTCATAGTATCCCCATGATGTAGGGCTGGGCGATATGGACAAAATCAAATATCACGATATCTTTGACCAAATACCTCGATGTCGATATTGCAAGAATATTGTAGGGATGACTATTGGTGCTTTCACAAAATATTGACACACTGAGATTTTTGATAAATAATCTTCAGTAACGTGGATATAATGACTAAGTGGGTAAAGGCAAATAATAGAACAGCTAGAACAGTCTGGTAAGTTCAGAAAATGACATCACTTTACTGTAATGCAGCCTTTAAAACCAGGAAAAGACAACACTTATGCCATATCACCATATTACGATATCCAAAATCTAAGACGATATCTAGTCTCATATCACGATATCGATTATAATATTGATATATTGCCCAGCCCTACCATGATGTCACATGCATTTCCTACCAATATGGCACTTTACAATACACACAGCTCATTGGCGGTGTTTGTCATTTGATTGTAATCACCTGTTAATTTATTACAATCACCTGTTATTTTCCTACCAAGATGGCCATGTGGTGATGTAACAGAATACCATGAATTGCTGATGGGTTGTACAAAGCCCCTTAAGGGAATTTCCTTTCCTTAAATGTTAAGGGGCCTCCCATGGTCTCTTATGTATTTGTGCCATTTTTATATTGCTATTTCTTTTTCAACTTAATTCCTATTACAGTCAAAGAAAATGACGTATATGTAGCCAGATAGCCAAATATGTTTCCAACGTTCTTGTTGGCAAGATTGAAATCCACCAGCTAGCAGCTTGTTTAATGCATTTTCCCAGCTAGCTTGCAGCCAGTCTGTTTCTAGTGCACAAAAATAATACATAGTCTGCATGAAATAAGTATGTATGACATGGTTTGGTGTCACAAAAATGTAAACTTTGATGAAATTGCAAGGAGAGTTGTGAGTTTTCAAAATAATAGCGATCTCTGCTGAACCTTTGCAGATTGCGCAGAGCGGTTGCCACGGCAACGAGGGACTCAACTGCGACCTTTAATTTACTTTAATTTATTTGTTTATTTGACAGGGACAGTGCACAATATAGCATATTGCACCAGAGTATAACCAACTAATTTGCATCTGTAATCCCTGGGCAGGAGCCCATCACATCCCAAAGGTGCTCTATTGGATTGAGATCTGGTGACTGTGGAGGCCATTTGAGTGAACTCATTGTCATGTTCAAGAAACCAGTTTGAGTTGATTTGAGCTTTGTGACATGGCACGTTATCCTGCTGGAAGTAACCATTAGAAGATGGGTACACTGTGGTCATAGGGATGGACATGGTCAGCAACAACACTCAATTGGCACTAAGGGGCCCAAAGTGTGTCAAGAAAATATCCCCCACACCATTTCACCACCACCAGCAGCCTGAACCGTTGATACAAGGCAGGATGGATCCATGCTTTCATGTTGTTTACGCCAAATTCTGACCCTACCATCTGAATGTCGCAGCAGAAATCGAGACTCATCAGACCAGGCAATGTTTTTCCAATCTTCTATTGTCCAATTTTGGTGAGCCAGTGCCAATTGTAGCCTCAGTTTCCTGCTCTCAGCTGACAGGAGTGGCACCCGGTGTGGTCTTCTGCTGCTGTAGCCCATCTGCTTCAAGGTTGGACGTGTTGTAAGTTACTGTTGCCTTTCTATCAGCTCGAACCAGTCTGGCCATTCTCCTCTGACCTCTGCCATCCACACGGCATTTTCGCCCAGAGAACTGCGGCTCACTGGATATTTTCTCTTTTTCGGACCATTCTCTGTAAACCCTAGAGATGGTTGTGCGTGAAAATCCCAGTAGATCAGCAGTTTCTGAAATACTCATACCAGCCCGTCTGGCACCAACAACCAAAGTCACTTAAATCACCTTTCTTCCCCATTCTGATGCTTGGTTTGAACTTCAGCAGATCGTCTCAACCATGTCTACATGCCTAAATGCATAGAGTTGCTGCCACGTGATTGGCTGATTAGATATTTGAGTTAACGAGCAGTTGAACAGGTGTACCTAATGAAGTGGCCGGTGAGTGTATATCAATACACACGTGTGTACATACTAGACAAACCCCTTATATATAAATACTGAGTGTATGTGTGCATAGATACTAACACACACGTTTTCCTCCCTCCCTTTCCCCTTATCTCTCTCCCTCACATCCAGCTGTTTCTTCTCTCCCAGCACGTCTTTCTCTGTGTCTGTGTGTTTCAGTCTGATTTCCCTTTTCATTCCTTTCCATCCCTCTCTCCTCCTCCGAGTTTGTGCGTTGTCCTGTCAACGGAAATGGAGAACAGCTTTTTTTTTCTCTCTCTCCCCTTTTTCTCTCTTTTTCCCTCTCTGGTCTCCTCTTTTCATCTTTTTTTGGAGCGTGAATTCAAAGCGTGTGCTTTTTGGACACATGTTGCTGTTTTCATGTTTGAAGATGTGAAATTTTCCCAGGTGAAAATGACATTTGTCTCTTTGAGAAATGAAACAAATATGGACATATGTATTGTCAGGTGAAAACAAAAATGTGCACATGTGGGGGGGCTATGAATTGCATTTTTCACATATGAAGTAAAAACTTTTTCACATGATGCCAGAATACACGCATTTGAAATTTCACGTGCTTCAACTTTTTTGTAAGGGAATGACTACCAAAGATATCGACAAAATAAAGAAAACGAGAATATTGTGAATTAACACTCAACCCACCATTCCCCTCCTGACCTCCCCTGTGAGCGTCTCTTGCTAGTTTTTTTTTTTTTATACGTTATTTTTATTGCTTTTCCATTACAAAAAGAACACATACGCATAAAGGAGAAAAAAAAAAGAAAAGGTCTGGGTTGCACCTTCTAAACATGGCCTACTTATTCCTGCGACATATTCAGTGGTTCATTCTCTTGACATGTAAACATTGTCCACTTCTCCCATTTCTCTTGACACCGATCCTCTTGAACTCTTATCCTATGAGTTAACTGTTCTCATATCATATATTTCATTCAGAATTTTCAGCCATCCATCTTGTGTTGGCGGTTCTGCCGTGTACCATCTCTTCGTAAAGGCCTTTTTACAAGCTGCCAACAAGCCTTTCAGCAAATATCTGTCTTCTCTTAACACAATCTCCTGTCATATACCTAGGTATATCATAGCCTAGAAGTTTGCTAATATTTTCCCAAAACTCCAAAATACATGGGAATGGTCTACATTTATTGCCCCACATCGTCTCCAACACGGTTGTGCTATAGACATGTATTTGCTCTTAATTTGGGTGTAATAATCTAATTACATTCTTCCAACATTGTTCTCTCCAGGTACGTGAGGATGTTGTAGACTGTTGTGTTCTCCAAATATGGAACCATTCATCTTCTGCAATACTCACACCTAATTCTTTTTCCCCATTTCAGCTTTACATATAATGTCGTGTTTCCTCTTCTCTCCATTAGGTGCTGATATAATGGAGATATTATTCTATATTTCTTTGAATTGCAAACTCCAATTATGGTTCTAATTATTCCATTTTTATCTAAATTTACACTGTGCTGTATAATAATCATAAAAGCCCCTTAATTGCAAATATCTGAAGTGGTCCTGGTTGTTTAATATATATTGTTGTTTCAGCTCCTGGAAACCCATAACATTCCCATCTTTTATTACTGTGCATAATGCTGTTATACCACTTGGAATCCATTGTTTGAACCTCTGGTCAAGAGTGCCCGGGATAAAATGTCTGTCATAGGCTATCCATCGAAGTAGTCTGAGTTCTTTCTCTAATCTATATTTTTGTACTAAATTAAACCACAATTCTAATGTAAATCGAGCAACAGCATCTACCTATTGAAGTAAATCCTTTGCTACATCTCTGTCTCCAATGAGGCTTTGAATTTCCCCTCCTTGTACATATCTCTCTAGATTTTTCCATTTTGCGTCATAGTCCTTAGCACACCAATAAATAACTGCATGGAAATATTCCCTAAGATTAGGCAACGCCATACTCCCTTTATGTTTCCCAATCTGTAATGTTTCAAATTTGACTCATGGCCTTTGACCATTCCATATAAACCTTAACATAACTTTATCCCAGACTCTGAATTGTTTCTCATGGATCTCGATTCTCTTGCTAGGTTATTAGTTATTCTTTGCTCTTTGCTCTCATATCTTGAAATTGTTGACGTGTTTTCTATTGTTTCTAATTTAAAAGGCACTTAAATACGTTTGACTCCAATTTTGTTCACATCTCTTCCCTCTCTCTCTCCTTCCATCTATCATCCACTTCTCAAGGTAGAAAGAGGGTAATCATGTTAAGTAGCATGACTCTCTTGCGAAGACTGCTTCTAATGGTCTATTTCTTCTCTCCTTCTGCCTCTCCATCCCTTCATCATCCCCTCCCTCTGTCCAGGTATTAAAGACGTGGTCTATCTTTCTGATAAGTACCATGAAACCCCAGAGATGACTGCTTCCAGAAGGCTCCTCAACTTGGCAGGCGTAGGATATAAGTGGGTAACACGCTTTCTCTCTCACACACACAAAAACACAAAAGGCTAACTCACCTTAAAGGAAAACTTCCACGGCTATGTCATCAATTTGCTGTTATATCCCCAGTCCCTGTAGGTTTCTGCATTCACTAGTTATATCCACGCATGAGCACAAGCACTTGTGTATGTTTCAGGTCATCAATTTGTGATGTTCAGCGCATTCCAGGAATTATTTGGTAACACTTTACAATAAGGGTCACTAAGTTAAGGGTTAGTTAATGCTTAATAAGGGTTAACTAACCCTTAATTAACAGTTAACTAATGTGTAATTTACTAATGGTGTTCATGTTAACTAAGGTATCAATTTATACATGATTTAATAGTTTATAAAGATGACTATTAAATAATGTATAAATGAATACCTTAGTTAACATGAACATCATTAGTAAATGATTACCAGACACATTAGTTAACTGTTAATTAAGGGTTAGTTAATGCTTATTAAGCATTAACTAACCCTTAACTTAGTGACCCTTATTGTAAATTGTTACCGACGTTTTTTTTAAGAACATAGATCGGCCTCTCATGTTTATACACACACACACACACACACACACACAACTTTCGAGTGGACTAGTGGAAGCTGATTGGAGGTGAAGGGAAGCAGTAAAAGGCTCCACATGGCCCATCTTGTTACTTTTGCATTGGAAGAGCTAACTGGCTAGTGTTGCTAGTAGGACTTAACCAATGTGTTTTTTTGAAGGGCAATGCTGATACTTTTAGACTGAATCTGCAATTATTTGTTCCAATATTCAGTATTAGCCAATTTCCATACTATTAGCTGACCCAATATTAACACGGGGATCATTTAAGTTTCATCTTATAGTTTTATAACCATTGTCATATCCAAAACAAATTCCCCAAAATTCAGTCTTTCCCCCAAACCTTTTTTCCTCTTTTTTTGGCGTGAAGATGGTCAAATTTAAAGCTATAAGGGTAACACTTTACAATAAGGGTACATTAATTAAGGGTTAGTTAATGCTTAATAAGCATTAACTAACACTTAATTAACAGTTAACTAATGTGTCTGGTAATCATTTACTAATGGTGTTCATGTTAACTAAGGTATTAATTTATACATTATTTAATCGTCATCTTTATAATCTATTAAATAATGTAAAAATTAATACCTTAGTTGACATGAACACCATTAGTAAATTACACATTAGTTAACTGTTAATTAAGGGTTATTAAGCATTAACTAACCCTTAACTTAGTGAC